>NW_018742241.1:1287009-1336398 GCF_001683475.1 Chenopodium quinoa
AAGTTTTGCTACTAATGCTTGTGTCGTTACCTTTATATAAAATTGAGTCGTCACATGCATACTGTCCTAAAATTTTGAGATGCCCCAAACTCAATAACCGATCATACTTTTGTCCTCCTTGACTCACTCCGCCATCACAAGCTCCAAACAACTCACACTCCTAATTAATAGCCAAGAGTGTCCTTCCGTAATCAGATATGTGTTCGTGTTGCTTATTGCTTAGTTCCCAATAGTGCCTTGTGCATTCAACTTTTCCTCGTCCAATCAACAAGTTTGTGTCACATAGATACAATGTTAAAACACTTAAAATGTGACCCAGTAGTTGATTTGGAGAATGGAGTGATTCGACTCCTCTTTCTCTCTTCTCATCATATGCATGCAAGTCTGCGACTAAGCTTGCCATCGCCTACACATCGTTTTTCCCCTCCAACAACTTCGTTGAAAAAACCTCATTAGAGCTAGGAGATGAAGTTGTTGGCTGGGAGACATACGTAGGAAGTTGGGGTGGTGTAGAATAAGACAATGATGTGATGTAGGATAGGAACTATGGTTAGTATATTAATGAAAACTAGCTCATTTAGACTAGAGGTGATCATCAATAGCCTAGTCCACTATTTTTATTCGACTTTGCTGAAAAGTGTAGGTTTGGGCAAGCATAAAAAACTTTTATTTAGTTCAAAGCCCGAGCTCGGCTCAAAATTGTTAGAACAAAATGGAGGATAGAACAAGAGAGACGGGATATTTCTTCTAAGCACGTAACTTAATGCCGCTTTCCTAATAGTTTATTATCGCCCCTTTATGAAACAACCGGGTTATCACATAAAACTATTGAGATACAAAGAAGAGACCAATTGATTTAGGCTGTTTCCCTAAATCAATTTATAACTTAAGAAGTTTGTGAACAAGTGTTTGTAAAAGTCAAGAGAAAATACTCGAGAAATTTCCCTCAAAAGAAGCAAGTTTAATAATGTTTTTCTTGATCATCTTTTTATCATATATTCACATCAGATAACCATCGCTATTTATAAAGAATGAGGGATGTGCAGAGAGTCCTTCAAGAGTTATGTCTTTTCACCCAAAAGAAACATAAACATAAATTAAAGGGGGTACTAAATGCATGGATAATTTTTCCTAAATGCAGGAATAAGTTAATTTTTCAGAAAAGCTTACATTCCAATTTTGCCCTTGTTTTAATTTAATCCTTTACAACTCCTAACTATATAATCATCCCTACTTCCCTTCCAAAATATATATATATATATATATATATATATATATATTATATATATATATATATATATATAATCATCCCTACTGTTTAATTTACAAGCATATTTTTAACATATTCAACCTTTCATCCTATTTTAATATTCAATACTATACAAAAATCATGGACAATAATGAAGTGCACTACGACGTTTTTTTTTAGGTATGAATATTATGTGCTGTGAATTTATTTATTTTCCGCAAAATCTTAATTTATAGATGGACAATCAAACAAATTAAAATTTTCATCTTGATTGGAACTTCAACAATATGATTTTCGAGGGTCAACAATACCCGTCGGATATGATTTTCCGGGGTCCAACAATAACCCCCGGATATGATTTTCGGGGGTCAACAATACCCCCAATATGATTTCTGGGGGTCAACAATAACCCTCGGATATGATTTCCGGGGGTCTCGATATGATTTTCGGTGGACAACGATAACCCCCAGATATGATTTCCGAGGGTCGAACCATACCCCCCAATATGATTTCCGAGGGTCTACAATTCCTCCCGAATTCATCTTCCGGAGGTTAATGTAGGCTATCGGCTATATGTTTTGGGTTTAAATTTTTAAGGCTAAATTATGTTTTAGATCATGATTTAAAATTTTTTGCACTTGTTTTATAATGTTTTTATTCTTAAACATTATTATAGTAGATAAGAATAATATTCTTCTAAGTGATATTTAATTGAGATGATTTTTGTCAAAACTAATGGATAGGATTATCATTTTAACACCTGATGAGAACGTTAAGAATTATCTTGATGTTGGCTATCTTTTTATGACGGACACGTTATTTAAAAATCGCCAAGAACTGTTAGAATGGGTGAAAGAAGTCGGCAAAAATAATGATATGTATTTTACTATCCAACCTTCTCGAAGAAGGAATGGATTGGGATATGGTCGACTTTATATTGGATGTGAAAGAAGTGGACCTTACAGGTATAATGTTCCTTCACTCGACAAAAAATTCAAACTAGATACAACACTAGTACAAAAAGGAATTGTTGTCCCTTTGAACTTCTTGGAGTTGAGCAAGTTGGGGGTAAATGAAAATTATTAGTTGATGTGAACAAAAGTAAACATAAACCATACATTAGGGAAATATAAGCAATGGCATAGATCGGCTGCAAAATTGAATACTGAAGAATTTGAGAAGGTTGCTCATTTTTAAACGAAGTAACATGAAGGCGAAACAAATGTTAAAACAAATACAATTAGAAAACCCCAAAAATGTAAGTGGAAGGAGACACATTGACATGCATTACAAAAAATCAAAAGAAAACAAATGGGTGATTTATCTCCTATGCAATATTTTTTTAAATTATTGAAGGACTAGAGGTATTATCAATGGCATAGAAAAGAGGACGGGACTAATGTTGTTGGGGATGTCTTATTTGCCATCCCAAAGTAGTTTATCTGCTTCGATTGTTCGTTCATTGTAATTCAATAGATCTAACATATCAGAGGAACATGTATGATGTGCCCTTGTTAGAGGTGATTGGAGTATCTTCAACGGGACAAAATTTTCATGTTGCATTTGGTTTCATGAGAAATGAAAAAACTAACAAGTTTCTTATGGGCGATGCAAAGAGTGAAGGAATTATAGAATAACCAGGAGCAACGGTCACATATAGAGAGTGGGCCCTTATGAATAATGATGTTGAACATGTTTTTCCATCTTCTGCACATTTACTTTGCAAAGAGGCATATCACTAAAGACGTGGAGAAATATGTTAACAGATGTAACGGGTAATAAAATATATGCAAAAACCTTTTTCAATTAGGTGGGAAAAAATAGTTGATTCGTTAACAGAGGAAGAATACAATGTGGTCGTTGCTGAAATGGTATATGCATGGATTCCACATTTATCGACAGTAGTTGATTATGTTCACAGAATATGGCTAGATCCTTATAAACAGAGATTCGTATCCGCTTGACCAAAAAAATTCTTCATTTTGGGCTCGTCCGACAAATAGGTAAATTTTATGATACAATTATAGTTTATGATTTCTGCATATTAAAATATATTTTTGTAGGGTGGAGAGCGCACACTCTCATTTGAAGATTGGTTAGGAACGACTACTGGAGCTTTTCATGTGATATTTCCAAAAATTCATGATTTAGTAAAGATGCAACTTAATGAAATCAAAGCTGAATGGACAAATCTCGTACAAAAAGTCTGCACATCACCAGATATACGTTATTTAGTTGTCTTAAGTGTAAGGTATCTCATCATGCTATTTCCTTATTAAAAAAGGAATACAATGAATGATGTAAGAAAATAGGTACAAATGTTAAGGCTTGTGGATGTGAAATGAGGAACATTTATGTTTTACCGTGTGCCCATGAAATGTGTGAATTAATGAATACGTATACTTTAATTGATTTATTAGATGTCCATATATTCTGGAAGACAATGGACATGGCGGGACGAAATTTTCAAGAGAAAGAGGGTATAAGACAAACATCTTCATAGTGAATAGACAAATTAGTAGCAATGATGAAACAATACAATCCTGATCAACAGTACTTTTTTGCAAATGCAATGTACGCATAATATATTGTTTCCCGAATCTACCGATTTGAAGCAGCCAATACATCGCCCCCACAAAGATCGTCCAAAAAATAATCCAACAAAGAGGGATAAATCTGGTTAGGAGCATTCCGAGAAGAATGCTACTAAAGGTGAACTTAACAACTATATTTATTTTTATAAAACGTGATTTTTTTTTTAATTCTAATGTATATACTTATGTGTAAGATCGAAGAAAAACAGAATTCGAATAAAGATCCTAAACAAGATGCTTCAAAAAATCAAAAGGTACATTTTTAATTGTATATATTTGATTAATTATGTAGTGCATTTTGTAGTTATCTTAAAAATAACGAAGAAGAAAAAGGGCGCAAAAGTAAGTCGTACTGAACACGTACCAACCTCCCAAAATAAATCAAAAGGTATTGCTGTTATTTTTACTGTATGTTTTTAACAATAGTACGTGTTGTTAACAAAGCAAAAATTCTAACTTAATATGTTATATGAAGGGCAAAAGAAAACAACAAAGTCAAATAGATAATCATTTCCATGGCCTTGCCAATTATCCGAATTCATATTACCTTATGTTGAAGGACACATAAAATGTGCGTGGTGATGGAAATTGTGGTTTTCGAGTAATTGCCACTTTTGAGTATGGTGACGAGAACAAATGGCTTGATGTGCGGCAACAGGGGCGGATCTATTAAGGGGCTTGGGTGGCACTGGCCCTGCCCAAAATTTTTTTTTTAATTTTTTTATTCAGGTGAAGGTATAAATTTATAGATTAAATACAATTTTAATGCAATAAGTAACAATAAATTAGCTTTGTCATAGTGGTAACTGGTAATGCATTGAGTTTGTGCTTAAAGTCTTAGCTTCAAGTCCTCATATAAGCATTTTATTTAATTTTTGATTTAGTGCTCCTCCACACTAAATATTGACTTACAAGATGAGTTAACCAAGCATGTGGAGTTATGTAGAGATGGAGAAGAATTTGAAAGTATAGAAGAGTATAATAGAATGCTTAATGTGGTAAATTGTGATAAGTCTCCAACTCCGTTTTCAGTATTGGTATGATACACTAGGTTTGAGCATGGTAGTCGCTACTAGATAGCAAAGAATTGTGACAAGTTGGTCTAAATTTCAATCTGTTACATTCTTACCATTGGAGACTCGATTAGATGATCAACCGCCATCTATATACATCAATTTAGCTTACGTATGGAGTAATCATTATATTTCCCTCCACATGCCATCAAATATTGCTTTACCACCTATTTTTCCTCTGACATCCATAATGGTAGCTCTGACGTGCAACAATGGGCTTCAACTATATTCAAGGATCAACTTGATTTTATATCGTCAATTAAATGGTGATAGATAGACAATTTAAAGGTGTTTTAAAAATTCATAGAGGAAATTTTCTTATTGTTATTACTTTTACAAATAAAGGTTCTTAAAAGTTTCTTATATATATATATATATGTATATAATATATATATATATATATATATATATATATATATATATATATATATATAATATATATATATATATATATATATATATATTATATATATATATATATATGTCTCCCCAAAACCAAACACGATGAAGAATAACCTTTCACCGCCATTATTGGTCGGGTCGAGTATTTAATCTCGGGAGTGCTTAAAATCCATATTCAAACAAACACAAGCTACAAATCAGTCAACAAATCAGTCCAAGTATTTAGTCAAAGCATAGTCCAACCCTCATTTCAGCCAAAACCCTTTTAACCCATTTCATTCTATTTATTAATCAAGACCGATTAATAAATATTAATAACCCTAAACCCAATTAAGCCTGGAACACTAAAACAGCACCTAAATTATTCCGTACTTAATGTGAAACAAAAAGATAAAAATGAATTTAGAAGGAATTCCAGAAAAGGAATCTGTAGTGTCAAGGCAAAAATGTTGCACCACGGCTGGTTTTGCCGAGACACGACAATTTGCGCTGAGACACAACAATTTCTATGTTTGATTTCTCCGCGGCGCTTCAATTTTAGGGTTCCGGACCTCACCCCTCTCATTTGCTCTATAAATATGAGGCTGATTTTTTAGTTTTGGGGCACCAAAAATCATTCTTTCTCTCTCTCTCTTATGCTCTAGCTTAAATATTTGCCTTCCCTATTCTTTCACAATACATTCCCTAAGCACTCCCCGGAGTCCGTACTTTACCCGAAGTTCTAAACCCAAACCAAGGCGTGAAAGGTAGAACTGTTTGAGGATTTGGCCCAAATCAACTTTACTTTCGTTTGATTTAATTTCCATTATTGTTATTATTTTCCTTGAAGTTACTAACGTGTTTATCATTTTATAGTTTCAAGCAAAAACAATCAAAGTAAGGAATCATGTTCCTTTTGTTTCTATTATATTTCTAACGATTTTTGTTATGTTTGTCATATATTAATCGTTATTTTTATGGTTAAATTGCCTCCAATGTTGATGTTGATTCTATTATGTTTATTGATCACCTAATTGAATATAACGCCTAATAAGACAATTTGGACGACCGGTTTAGGATCCTTTTTAATCTTGTTGTTTAATTGAAGTGATCACGATATTTAGAATTATATGTTGCATTTACATTCAACCAATTTAAGCCTAATATTAGTTTGGAGCAAATTGAATCTTTGTTTGTATACCTTTGAGATTGCAGGAATTACTTTTCAACAATAAGAATCAAGTAGAGGCCAATAAGGGTGAATGTGTCCATGACTCACTTCGTACCATCATCCCGATCCTCCTTTCGTGCTTCTGAACCATATGCAGTTAGTAATATCATGAATTATGAATGGGGTGTAACCTTCACGGGTCAATCGTTTTTTGCTTTTGTTGTCCCTTAATCATGGTTGTCTTATAATGATACGTGAACGGTTTACTAGTTCCTTAAAAACTTGTTGGTGGCTCCCTACTTTGCTTTGTCCTAATCGTATGCCAATTTCCACTTCCTATGATTGCCAAGCATATTCACAACATGCTTAAGCAGGTGCGCTTCGAATGACGCCAACAATAGTAAGTGTTTATAAATCAATCAAAATGATTGTAACAAGTGTCGGTTTTGAATATTGCACTTTGCATCTAATTCAAAATACATAAATTGAACAATATGATTATAACAAGTGTTACTTTGCATCTAGAAAAAAAAATCTTCCTATAAAACAAATGTTATCCCTTCGACTACCCCTCCTTGAACCACCACCTACACCTCTTCTTTGATGATCATCTTGTACTCTTGGCATCCAATCTTCTAAGTGGCGGGTTAAATCATCAAGGCATTGCCAAAATGTCACATCATCATTCCGGTGTCGAACGTCTGGGTGGAGTGGGTAAGCTCTTGCACCTAAGTATTGCAGATGCTGCAATTTCAAATAAATGTTATCCTACAATAGTAACATGGACTCTACTTTCCAATAAAAATAATAAAATTAAAAAAAACTTACTACAACTTCGGACATATCACATGGTTGTATTGGCATTGATGCTAATGCGACATCTCTATGAACTCAAATATAAAATGCGAGCTTGGTAATAGTCAAGATATACTTCTACCCATTTCAGTGGAAAAATTTGCTCTATAAGAACCCGCTTCACCTACTCTAAAACAATGATTAATCCAAGAATCCCATGCACGAAGGTTCTCATCGTATTTGCATTTATATTTGTTGTTCTCTGGTCCTCTATAACTAGTTTTGGGATGCAATAGACGTATGGGTATAATTTGCACATATCCAAATTGTCTCAATACACGATCAGGCATATATGGCTCTGTAATATCCCTAAAATGAATTACACCGGAATACAATGTGATCGGAAACGTCTGATGAGGATTTCTATCAAATGGAGTCCACACTACCTAAATTTTGAAAAATAACAATATTAGGAACAAATGGTGAAGGATATAGTAATATACTTTTAATAGTACAAATATATATAATTAAACTACGAACCTCATAAACTTTCATATCATCTAGTATGCGTCTATTAGACACCAAAGAATCAATACCAACACTCTGAACATATGGACGGATCCATTGTTGTGCATGCGGTAAACTTAAATCCCATTCCTTGTTCTTTTGGGGTCGAAATGTCAAAAATAAGCATATATCCAAGCCTAACATAAATTAAAATAACAATATATTATTAACATTACAAATTTTGGTATTAAAATATGTAAGGAATTTTTTTTATTAAATAGTACCCAAAGGAGCATTAAACATATATGTCAAACAAGCAGCACCCCATGCATAATCTTTAACCTTTTCCAAATCAACCAAGTATGGTAGAAGATAAGGACTAACACTAGTAGATGACTTGTCTACGAAAATAGTACACCCTAACAACCTTGTATAAATTTCAATCGCACACTCCCCCTACGATATTCATTATCCACCTCAGTTGTTGATACATTAAGAGTTGTTTTTAGATGCTCTTTTAATTCGAAAACTACAAGTTTACCAAAAACTGCTTCTCCGGTGATAGGAGTACTTAAAATGTATGAAACATCATGTAGCGTTATTGTCATCTCTCCAAAAGGTAGATGAAATGAATTTGTTTCTGGATGCCACCTCTCCACAAAAGTAGATATTAACGGCATGTTCATATTAGAATACATACAATCAGCCAGATAAAAAAGTTCACTAGTTATAATTAATGACTTCATCTCCTTGTTACGAGGTTTCCACTTTTGTAAACGGGCACTTTGTTTGTGACCTTTCAATACAATTCGTTCTTACTCAAGTCACAAATATAATGCATATACAAATATCAAGTAAGAATTCAATATAAAATATGTATTTATCTCTCACCAATTAAATTGCTGAAATGTAGATTATAAAACAAATTACATAAATATTACAAATTAAATAATAAACAAACTGTTTAGACTTACTCAACCATGCCAAATATAATATGCAACGTGACCACGAAAACTCATTAGCTATTCGGGATTTGTTGGGCTACCATCAATTGAATCTTGCAACCCACTGCAGTCTTCAAGACAAACATGTCTATCTCCCCCAAATCTCCCATGCACCTCAAAGTTACCTCTATAACTCATTATTGAACCAAATTGTTGTTTTGACAGTGGCTCATCCTCCTCCCCCTCCTCCTTCTCCTCTTCCTCCTCATTCTCATCGTCATCATCATCATCATTAGTTACACAATCTATTTTAGACATTAAACCCTTTCCCTTACTACTCCAAAACGGAACTTCTGAACTTATTTTATTAGCATGAGCGGATTGCTGAATTGCTATTTCAAATGAATCCAAATATTTTTGTTCCCCTTTATTTTTTTGACTGTATTCAGGTCCAAATTTAGGATTATGTGTATTGTTTGAAAGAAGTTTGCTAGTCTTAACAGGCTTAGCCCTATTAGATAATGTAGGACATAGTCGTGCAATAGGAATATCCTCATTGATATTAGCAGTCTCTTTTAACCTCATACTTTTCGAACGTCCACCTCTATAACCTTGTGACATCTGAAAAAAATTATAATAATCAATTAATGATTTTTATTGTTAGGTCATATGACGTACATTTTATGTTTCTTCATTTCAACTATGATGAATGCTAAGGAAATGGCAGCTCAACAGACTACATAACTTGTCTAATTTCATACTCTTAACACCCAAAAATAACATATTTGAAAATGTACCTATCAAACATTTGATAAGACAATGTCAAATTTGTTAAATTTGTTTAACCAAATTACGAATAAACCATAATATCAAACGATGCCATCGAAATTTCATTATGATTCATTACACTCTGACTCATGTGCTAAATCTAACACTGACCTTTCATATTTGGGATAATTTTATCAAATTCCACTCTCAATAATTCAGAACATAGAAGCTCCAAAGTACTCTTAGATGATGCTAATTCCCACACCATCAACTACAATAAGCCCAATAGCCACGAATTTATAATTTTAATTCCTACACCACCAACTACAATAAGCCCACCAACTACATTCCAATATCTGTACCTAATTCACTTTCCCGTAGCCACGAAGCATACTGGTAAAGTTAATATTCTTAACTCTTTTATGATGGATTGTGACTTTTCTACAGTTATGTTAGGGACAACAGATCGTTGATAATCAAACTCAAATTAAATTTTTTACGCGGTGCTATGAGATGGATGTGGTCAATATTCGTATTCTTATACTATAAGATGGCTTACACTTGAATTTATAATTTTCAAGAGCTATGCATGTCTAGGATGTCACTTGAAGACCTTATTATTGTATTCAAAATAATGGAAACCCTAACCCCAAAATTGTATTCAAAATCGGCTAAATTAGATCACAATGAGTCATTCATAATCCTAGAAATCCAACCCAGAAACAACATTCATAGTTTCATCAAATCGAAGGAAAAAATTCGAAATCAAATGGAGCAAAACAATCGAAAAAGCAGAACATTACAACAATTAAACTATTTCATAAGAAAAATTTCAATAATTCAAAAATAAATTAAACAAAATACAAACCTTAGACTAGATGGTTTATGAACAGTGAACGATTTCTTCGTCTCTATGGCTCAGATTGAAGGAATTTGAGGGATTTCAAGAGGTAAAATGGTGAATGAAATGAATTGCAAAAAAAAAAAATATATACAATGAAGCCCGGTGAAATGGTGAGTGAGTTTTGAGTGAGTTTTTTCATTTTGAAAAAGGGTATTTCAGGTCTTTTTAATATTTTAATATTATTAATTTTTTCTACATTTAGGTTATTTTGTACTACATTTAATACTTATGTAAATCAATTATAATAAATATTATAAATAACTACTTACGTAATCACGTTATTAAGTATATGAAAAGTTAGCAAAAGAAATGTCTTTTACTCAAAAAACATCAACGCAATTAAATATTTCATTACGTTCATTGCTATTTTCCATTTACTTACACTCTTCTCATAACAAAACCATATCATTAATTTCCACAACTCCCAACAACATTAATGTGAATCCAAAAGCACATTTAATATATAAATGTTCCAACAATCCTCCTCCATTTTTATAATAAATGTTTAATGCTTTTACCTTGCTAACATAACAAACACTCAAAACTTATGTATCATGAAAATGTCGAAACGATTGAATTTCCACTTAGTATAATACCCTTAACAATGATTCTGATCATAATGATAGACTAAGCTTTGAATCATTCAACCACTTTGAAACCATTGAAGGTATTATACACACAAGTTTTTATATAAACATTCATGTATCCTTGACACCATATAAAGGCCTTGTGTCCATATCCAATTCACGAGTATCTCCAAGTTAAGCCTCTAACTTGGTGAAGCGGTCAAACTTCTTACTCATATAGGTAGACTTTAAATAATCATACTCTTGCAATATAAGCAACCTCCCAAAAGTCTATTAAGAAATAAATTTACACAAACTATTGGGTGCGTCCGCCCGCACCTAACAGTTTGTGCGGCTGGGTTAAAATCCTAGCCAGCGCATTTTTTTTATTTTTTGAGAAAAGGCCCATATAAGTTTGAACTCAACTCTCAGCCCATATTTATTTCTTCCACTTATTCCGCCATTTTCAACTCCATTTTCTTATTCCAAATAAACCACCATTTTCAACTCAATTTCCTTTTCTTCGTCACTGCAGTTTCTACTTCTCTTTTCTTCTTCACTTCTTCAATTCCTACATTTTTCGGTTACTTTTCTTCATTTTCGTCTATATATTTCTTCTTTTATGAAAGATTTCTCAATTCAATATTTTTTTCAAATCGAAAAACATGAGATCAAAGAATGCTAATCGTTCGCCATTGAATGTTAAGGAAGAACATCCTGATGATTCACTTCTTTCAAACATTAAGTATTCAGTTTTTTCCTAAATTCTTAATTTCTTACATTGAATTGTTCTGATTTAGGTTTTTCGTTATTTTTTTTTACTATGATTCAACTTATGCTTTGTTTGTGTTTAATTAATTGAATTCGATTTACAATATTGAAATTTAATGTATCTATTTTTATTTTTAGCATTTGCTTTTGTTTCTTAGGGTTGATGATACCGTATTTTGTATCGAAAGTTTTAATTAGGTCTTTGTTCAAATTTTTATGTATTTTATGTTGTTTTTTGATCATTTATTTTTATTTACAGAAAATCTAAAGCTGGAAAAAGTACTTCATAAAGAAAAAATCAAACAGAATCGAGGTATGATCTTTTAATTAGCTAATTTTTGGGTTTCCTGATATTTTGATCGTTTTACTTGACATCTTTTGTTGTGTGAAATGTTTTTTTAATTGTCTGATATATTTTTGTTGTTGGCTTATATTTTTCTTATACTGTGTGATAAGATTTTTTTTGTTAGCTTGTATATGGTGATATTGATGGATGATATATGTATTGTGTTGCCTTATATAATCATATTGATGGGTTATATGATGATATTGATGGCCGATATATTTATTGTGTTGCCTTGTATGATCATTATGATTGTTTAAATTTAAGAGGTTGATTTTTTTTATGTTGGTTGATACGGTCTTTTAGTTTGCTTATATGATTAATTTGTCTGATACGTTTTTGATGATAAATTTTTGTTTGCTAATTTTTTTTTACTTGGCTGATATGATTTGTTTTATTTGTTGATATACTCTATTTGTTGGCTTACATCTTTTTTAAGTTGGCTAAAATCTCAAATGCTATAAGCTGAAATGTTATCTTTGCTGACTTATATGGATTTTATGTTGGCTGATTTGTTATCTTAGTTAGCTTATATGATTTATTTGGTTGGCTGATACGTTTTTATATATATTATTTGTTGTTTGAATAGTTTTTTATTTGCTGATATGTTCTATTTGTTGGCTTACATCTTTTTAAAATTGGCTGAAATCATAAACTACTAAGCTGAAATGTTATCTTTGTTGGCTTACATATTTTATTCGGTTGTTTGATACTTTTTGATATATGTTTTTTTGTTGGTTGATTTCTGTTTTTTTTATTTGGCTGATATGCTCTTTTTCCCTTGTTGATATGTTCTATTTGTTGGCTTACATGTTTTTAAGTTGGCTGAAATCATAACTTGCTAAGATAAAATGTTATCTTTTTTATATTGATTTTTAGTTGGTTGATATATTATCTTTGCTTGCTGATATGTTTTATTAGTTTGGCTAATACGTTTTTAATATATATATATTTTTTTGTTGGCTGATTTGTTTTTTATTTGGCTGATATGCTCTTTTTGGTTTTGCTCATATGTTCTATTTATTGGCTTATGATAATATTTTTCTTGTTTTTTTAATTCTTTACTTGTTTTTTCAGTAAAAGTACTAGTGATGTTCTCAAAGTTGGAAAGAAGAGAAAAATTGAAAAGGACGATTTGATTTTAGGTATTTGATTTTTCATATTCCTGATTCAAAATGCAAATGTGTTGTTCTTTAATTAACATTTTTTTTATTGATTTTTCAGCAATATTACAAAAGATGATTTGTCAGATATTTCTATTGGAAGTCAATCTAGTGTTTCAACTACTACCAACATGGTCAAAAGTTTCAATGATTAACAAAGAGCAGCTGTTAATGACATTGGTTTTGGTGGTTTATTAAAAATCAATCTATCTGAAGATCTCAACAAAAAATTGTATCCATACTTGGTTTTACTTTACAATCCTACAGCAATGATATTGTTTGTTGGAGATCAGAGGATATCATTTAATAGTGCTGATCTACATAATGTGCTTGGAATTCCTTACACTTCAACTCTTATGATTAAGTTGTCTAAATTGAAAAATGATAAAAAAAAAAAACCTGACAAGGATATAATGAAGAAATGGAGGGATTGTTTTGGGATAAACCCTATTGAAAAAACTGATGAAGTTAATGCTAAGAAGCCAAGGAAAAAGAAGTTTGATTATAAGATCGGAGAAGTTCAATATCAAGTTGAAATATTTGGGTTAGGTAATTTATATTATTTTATATTTTATGTTCTGTTTTTGTTCTTTGGAGATAAGTACCATTTTCATGGTAATGTGTATACTATGCTAGGTTATTTATTTTATTTTTTGGCTGATTTGTTTCTAATGTTGGCTTATTTGTTTTATTGGTTTAATTATATGCTTGTAATATTGGTTAATAATAGTTTTCATGTGTTTTTTTTTTTTATATATTACAAGTACAAAAAAATCATCTGCTGCAGAGAAAAAAAAAGATAGATTCCAAATAAAATGATGGTATATTTTATTTATTATTTTTTATATAGTCCTTCTTACTTAAATTATTATATTATTTAATTTATAATTTTTTCTTATTTAACAGGTAAGTCTGTGAGTAAGAAGAAATATGTTTCTCTTGATGTTTGGAAGGAAAAGCTTATGGAATTCAAAGATGGTGGATATGAATTTAAGAGGCTTTTTGTTCTCTTTGCCCTCACAAATTTTCTGATACCTTTGAGTGACAAGTCTCTAAACCTCAATGCTATTAAATCTTTGTCTGATGTTCAGAAGACTAAGGATTTTGATTGGTGTGGCTATATTTTGAAGGTTATGTTTCATTCCATTGAAGAATTTCATAAATATTTAGTTGATAAGAAGAACAAAGACAAAACTCAGGGCAAAACTGAGGGCAAAAAAAAACTATAAAAGTTGTCAAAAATATTGGTGGTTGTCTTCCTGCTTTGCTGTTGGCTTTTGTTCAAAAAGTTCATTTTGGAGAGAGGCAGGTGGGTGTTAAGCTGTCATTCATAAGCAATTGGGATCCTGAGTCCTTAAATGCTCGAATCAAGGCATAGAGTAAAGACACTTCTGTTTTTGGTTTAGGAATTGTGAAGCAAGATATTGCTTTATCTTCAACTTTATTATTTCCTGAAGATTCTACAACTCCTAAAGAAATTGAGAAAGAAGTTCCTTTAACTCTTGAATATAAGGATGGATTCCAAGTGTCAGATGACAAAGATTCAGAGTTGTGTGTTCAATACAAGATTCCAAAAGGTCTTAAAACTGACATAGAAATTCAGGCTATGGATATTTCAGTAAGTTTATCTAGTTAATAATTTCATCTATTTCGTTTGTTTATACAATCTTTTTGTTGCCTTATATGTTTCTTAGTTTGGCTTACAAGTTTTATTTGGCTGGCTGATACGTTTTTATATATTTTTTTGGTGGTTGATTTTTTTTTCTTTGTTTGAAATGCTGTTTTTTTATTTGCTGGTATGTTTTATTTGTTGGCTTACATGAAATTTAAAAAGGCTGAAATCATATCTTGCTAAGCTGAAATATTATCTTTACTGGCTTATATGGATTTCATGTTGGCTGATATGTTCTTTTAGTTTGCTTATATGATTTATTTTGTTGGCTGATACGTTTTTGATAATAAACTTTTGTGTGCTGAATTTTTTTTATTTGGCCGATATGATCTGTTATATTGGTTGATATACTCTATTTGTTGGCTTAAATCTTTTTAAGTTGGCTGAAATCTCAAATGCTATAAGCTAAAATGTTATCTTTGCTGGATTATATTAATTTAATGTTGGTTGATTTGTTATCTTAGTTAGCTTATATGATTTGTTTGGCTGGCTGATACGGTTTTGATAATAAATTTTTGTTTGCTGATTTTTTTTATTTGGCTGATATGATCTGTTTTATTAGCTGATATACTCTATTTGCTGGCTTACATTTTTTTAATTTGGCTGAAATCTCAAAGATATAAGCTGAAATGTTATTTTTGTTGGCTTATATGGATTTTATGTTGGCTTTATCAGCTTATATTGATTTCATGTTTTCTTATATGGATTATATGTTGGTTGATATGTTTTTAATGTTCGCTCAATTACAAAAAATGTTAGTTGATATGTTACTGTTACCTAATTTTTCTATTAATATTAATATAATTTCTTTCATTTTACTTATATATTCTATTTTATTAATTGTCATTAATTTATATATATTGATATAATTTGTATCTTAATATGTTTTAGGAAGTTGAAAAGAAAGTGTTGATTCTTCAACGTAATATGCAGATAGCTTGTATTGTGAATTTGGATCTACTTAAAGAGCTTAAGGAAGATTCTGATAAATTATCATAAGAAGCTTCTCAGCCATAATCAGATTTTGATATGAATGAAGAATTCTTTAAGATGTTCGATACAGTCGAAAAGAATTTTTAGGAAACAGAAAGAATTGGTCGATCAAGGCAAAGGTTATCCTGTGAAAATTGATAAAGTTAAGAAGTAAACAACAAGTTTGGAGAAATTAAAGTATTATATAGAGGATGATCCGGAAATGATTGAGGATGATAATCCGGTTGATGATGAACATAATGAAAAAGAAGATGATCCGAAGATCACTGAAGATGATATTTTTACTTCCAAATTAGGAGTTTCTAACGATCAGGTAATCATTTGGCTGATAGATTTAAAATTTGGCTGATATTATTCATTAGTTGGATCATTTGGCTGATAGATTTAAAATTTTGGCTGATATTATTCAATAGTTGGCTCTTATAAAATTAGTTGATTTAATTGAACATTTGGCTGATGTATTTCCTTTACTATCTGATAAGATATTTTTTGATATGTAAAAGTTTTTTTTATTTTCTGAGAATCATCATAATGATAGGTTTATATGATCTGTGTTGTCTAATAATTATTGTTTATATCAAAATTTTGTTAGCTGAAATCATAAAATGCTAAGTTGAAATGTTATCTTTGTTAGCTTATATGGATTTTATGTTGGCTAATGTATTGTTATTTTGGCTGATATGTTATCTTAGTTGGCTGACATGTTTTTTGGCTGGCTGATACATTTTTGTTATATATTTTTTGTTGTCTGATTTGATTTTAATTTGGCTGATATGCTCTTTTATATACCACTACATAAAAAAAAGGAGAATAGGCAACACACAATATTGCAACAAAATGACAAATGTTGTCTTTTGTAGGGAAAGGCAACAATACTTGTTTGTTACCTTGATCTTAAACAATCTATACCACAATACAATGCAACGTTTAAAAAGTGTTGCTTTAGTGTATGTAAGACAACAGTATTATAAAATATAGCCTTTTTTTTAACATTAGGCAACATTTATTTCACATGTTGTCCAAAAAGATAACAACAATAAAATTGTTATCTATGGAACAAGTTTAGAAACGTTTTTTCAAGGTATTTAAGGCAACCATTGTTATATGTGTTTTCATTGCTTTATGGAAGCCAACAGTTGTAACACTTTTACTTACTCCCTCCGTATTTTATTACTTGCTCATTTCTCCATGCGCAGAGTTTTGGAAGAAATTAGTAAAATATTGTGTAAGGTTTTCAAAAAAAGAAATGAGCAAGTAATAAAATACGGCCGCAAAAGGAAAGTAGAGCAAGTAATAAAATATAGTGAGAGTATAATTTTGTTAACTTGGCGACACAAATATGTAACAAAATCATGTCATTCTTTAATGAAGTAATATGTTAGCTGTAAACCTGTAATCATAATATTATTACTACATATGGGTATTCAGATCAAGAACTATATATAATATTTTTTACAATTTTGTTATAATATTTTATTTTAGTATAATATTAATATTGTTAAAAAATATAATCAAGACATTTAATTAAGAAAGAGAATTCAAGATACAGTATACTACGTGTGTAATAATAACCATAGTATAGTCGATGAAACTAAGAAATAATTATATTCATTTATACATAGGTAAAAGTTCAAAATCTTATACAATTATTGTTTATATTCCAAAAAAAGAAAAAGAGATTATATAAGATAATATGACATATAATCATCAAAAGAATCAGACAATACAATTAAAATATATGCTAAGAACTGCATTACCAGTTCCTAACAAAACTCTAAACAAAGAAGTTCATCCAGTATACTAATTACCAAACATCTAAACAAAATTATATTGCTTTGGAACACATCATAACAATATGACATACTAATAAAAAGATGTAATAAACACTCAAGTCAAAGAGTGAGAAACCCATATCCTCGTCCTCACTTCCCTCCTCAAGCTTATTTTCTTCCTTAGGTGCCTCTGCGAGAGCTACCCCACCTCGTTAACTAACCTCGTGTAGCTATGTCAAAAGCTCAAAATTATGCTATACTGCTTGCTAGTTCTTAAGACTTCTTGAGACTTCTGCTACTAGCCGAAAGCAGGGGTCAATCAACTATGCACAAACTGCTTTTGGAATCTACAAGGTTTAAGATCATTCAGGTTAATTAAAAAATCTTCACATAGATTAGCTTAAAAATTTTATTTTACCGAAGTACTGATGAGTAAGAATTCAGAAGTCCTTCATAATGTTGATTTGATCAGGCCTTCACTGATGAGATATTTTTCATAATTGATAAATAAGATGATTGCATCTAGAATGAGACAACCTGAATGAAGTACTTACAGTTAGAAAAGTGAGTTTGACCAACAACAACTGATGAAGTAGTTGGGTTTAAAGGGAATTCTAATGATGCTCAGTAAAGAAAACAAGGGCTGGCATGGTAACGCCACAACTTTTGACAAGCATAATCATGTTCAAAGATATCTCCAAAACCCAACCTATGTTATTACATACAAAATCAGCTAGCCCTATTATAAAACATTGCATTTCTGTACCGAAATTATATCTAACCAATACCACAAGGTGACATCTACCAGAATGGAACTTAAGGTTCAAAATAATAAAATAAATCAGAGTGGATTCTCACTTATTTGATTATCTCCAAAACCCAACCCTTAACATTATATAAGAGAGAGAGAGAGAGAGAGAGAGCTGTAAAGTGAAATTTAAGGCAGAGAGCAAAAAGGCTAGGTGTTTGATAAAGTACAATTTAACATAATAAGACAAGAAAACCATCATATTTTAACACTTAAGTAGTCATAATCGTTATATTAATTATTTAACAAAGTATTTTAGTACTGTACTACTATCAATAGAGCACAAGAAGACTACAAAAGTGCAAAATTATGATGCATACACTCAAGTAGTCAAGTCTTAAAAACTCTGAACATCTCCTCCATTATTCGTAAGCTTATCAAATCACATTGATGTATTCTATAAAACTAAAAAAATCTCATTCACAATTATATTATAAAATCCATGAAATCCAAGGAGATTGAGTTACAGAGAATCTAACCGATGTTACATCTAAAACTACCTGAATTTCTGGTTCCTTTGAATTTTCTGCAAAAATTGAGGGGCAGAGTTAAGCAAGGGTGAGCTCTTAGAACTTTTGGTCTCATTAGTTTGAGCTACAAATGATTACTGTTTGTCTTAATCCATACTCTCTTTATCAACAAGCAATTCGGAACTATAAAATTCCAAAAAGAAATAAGAATAAATTACTGGGAAAAAGATGAAGGAAAGGGAACAATTCTTCATTATGCCATAGTTATTAAAGTTCTTTTCTAAATTAGATAACACTTAATTACATGAATTTTGAAAAATATATTTACCAAATTCCAGAATATGGGGTGATGGACAAAAACTGCAAGACAATGTTGCAAAAGCTCAAGATGGCTTATGCAAAGGTTTGCACTGAATTTTTTTTGCTTTTCAAGAACAAGTTTATACTTCAAATTTAGATGAACGACTCACCAAACTATCATCAATTACCATGTTATGGACATAAACCTAGATAATAATAATGATATTATCAAATGCAATATACAAAAAGAGCATAAAGGCAGCGGACTGGTAAGTACCTCTGAAGATCCTCCTGAAGCACCTGCACTTGCTACTTTCAGATGATATGAAATGAGCTTTTCTCCAAAACTAAAAAGAAACAATAACTGGTCGTTTATACCATTCTGAAGCTCTCATGGGTGCTGCATAAATTTAAAATAGATTAAATATAAGAATATAAAATAGATATAAAAAACCTATAGAACATAAAATAGAGACACTAGCTAAACTAATAACATTACAAGCAAAGGACATAAGCTTCTTCAAGAGGTTATACCAGCACCAAAATCAGTTTCTAAAACCCCGTAATGATTCCAAGCCTGTGAACCATAAAAAGGGGGATATCAATAAAGTACTGGTCAGACAAGAAAGTAAGAAAAGGTAAAAGAAATATGATATGTCCAGCAAGAGAATGGTTTGAAGGTAGAAAAAACCACATATAAAGTAAACTTAGACATGAAAGAAAGTTGCAAAATCAAATAAAGTACAACCACACTTGGATGAATTGGATCAAGAAGCTTTAAGCCAAGCAACCTAGGCCAAGATGAGATATGACCTACTGGAACTTCATATTTACACTTAAATTTTCATGAATTGAAACATCCGGCAGAGTAGCAGAGAGCATCGTTTAGCAATGCAGTAGCAACGTCTAGCTGAGCAGCACATACACACAACCATAAGGAATTACTTAAATAGCACCTAATGTATAAGCATATAAATTGATTTCATTAAGTCCATTATAATTACTTCCCAAACATAAAACCAAACTAATCCCAACAAGAGATACTCCAAATAACAGTTACAAATTAATGAGCATGAAAAAGATAGTACTATATGCTTAGTCGGTTTAGGCTGTGATTTGGTAAGATAGACCAAAATCTAATTCTCATATGTTATAATTCCAAAATCTGACATGCATGTTGTAAAAATATCAATCAACTCACAAAATCCCCAAGATCTTATAATATTTGTGTCTAATCGGTATATATACCATATATCTGTGAGAATACTAATACTTACAATAATCTAATTTAGTTACCAACATGATTTCACCCAAAGTAAAATTTTCTCAAACTAATTCTTATTCACAAGTCCAATTTAACAAATACTATATATTGCAATCAAACAAAACCAAAATTACATAACCTAGAATGCTTGATTAAGCATGACATAAATTTTACAAAGTAGCTGAAAGAATTCAGCATAATTTTACTCGAGTTGTTGTTGTTGCCTGTAGCTTGCGACTGCCTGCGACTGGTGACTATTTGCTGCCAGCGGCTAGCTGCTGCTCTAGCTGGCGAATGCCTGCTGGTGGCGGCTAGCTGCATCTTGTGGTTGGCGGCTAGCTGCTGCCTGCTGGAGGCTGCTAGTGGCTAACGACTAAGCTACCTGCTGATGGTGGCTAGCAGCTGCCTGCTGCTGGCTGCTAGCTGCTACTGCGGCTGTCGGCTTCCTGCTGCCTACTGCTGCGGGTGGCTGGCTGTTAGATCACCTGGTTTGTATGTTGGTCTGAAAATAGACTATATGCTCCTTTAGGCTGCAAGAAAGTAAAACTTGTCAATTTAAATATTTTGAGAATCATTATGAGTGACAGTCCATGTATTCCAATCCTTTGTAAGATAATAAGAAATTGTAACAAAAACAGATTAAACCTCATTGTTGCACAATCCTTTTCTCAATATTACAAAAAGATTGCAGAAAGACACTTGCAACCATCATAAGACATAAAACAGTATGCAAATGAAATAGTCGATCTAAAATATGATTTCATGGATTGACATCAATAATATAGATTATCAAACAAATTTAAGCATAATCTTAATCATATAATTTGATAAAAAAATATTATCAAATTTCCATACTCACAATTAAATTAATCCATTGAGTAATATATCTCTATACCACAATAAGACATACCCTGACATACTAAGAATCAAAACAACAATTCTGAAATTATGAAAATTCATAACCTAACTCTTTATATTAGATAAGGAATCTGCATGTAGTATTATCACAAGAACACAATTCTAACTCATATTAAATTAGTTTCAAAAGCCAAAAATTGAATATGCTACAACATGATCAATATATAACATCTGCAAACCCAATAATTTTTTATTCAGAAACCAAACATCCATTGCTAGTTGCAAAGTTATTAACTAACAATATTATAAAGTATAATACCAAATTTTCAGAATACAATTTAAAACTATATGAGGTGCTCGAATAATATCATATTTTCAGAATAACCTATATTTTTAGACCAAGTTATAATGAGAACCAATCCTATAATAGGAACTAGGAACTAATCTAGGCCCTTAGATTATGTTAATCGGACGGTCGACATGCTTCCCGTGTCATTAATGACATTTTCGCAATATTTCAACTTTACAAAGTGATTTCCAGTTTCATTTCTAAAAAGTAAATGAAAAGTTAGTAAAAGTAAATAAAATCAGTCATGAAGTAAATAAAATTGCCTTAAAAGTTGAAAAATTGAAAAAAAGTTTGAAAATCCGCAAAATTACAAAAATGCCATTAATGAAAGCAGGTGAGATGTGAGCCGTCAGATGGAGCGTGATTAAAGGCTGAGAGTGGTTCCTATTTTCTATTATTCACCTTGGTTCTCACATGATCTCAATTCTATATATATATATATATATATATATATATATATATATATATATATATATATATATATATATATATATATATATATATATATATATATAGAAAAGATCAACTTCCTTCACATGTTCCAAAATCAAATATGTTCATTTACATCACTTATCTGAAAAATATTAAACTACTAAACTCAACCTATTATTTCAAGAAAACAAATTCTTACTTGCTATTGTTTGCTAACCTCTTAGCCACATTAGTATATATAAAAAAAAAAAAAAAAAAGCTAAAAACCTATCATACTTATAAGAAACATGTTGACCACCACGTCGCCTTGAACATCTCTTGGAACATGTGAAGGAAGTTGATCTTTTCTTGGGTACTTGGAGGAGCTTGAACATTTGGAGGAGCTTGAATAGTTGGAATAACTTCAACATTTCTAGAAGATGTTGGAGGAACATGAACATTTCTTGGAACACTTGAAGGCGCTTGAACTAACATTTCTTGAAACACTTGAAGGATCTTGAACATTTCTTGAAACACTTGAAGGAATTTCAACAGTATTTGAACTACTTGAATTAACTTGAACAGTAGGAACACCTTGATCATTTCTAGCAACATTCAAATCCTTCTCCTGTATACAAAATATTGAACATTAACAAAAGTATAAATGTACATTATAAAAGAATAAATAAATATGATAAAAATCCAAATATGAAACCTTAGCAAGGGGCAGAAATATCTTTTTCAAAAGACGTAGTGGATCCAAAAGAACTTTCAATAGAAAACTATAAAAAATATAATACAATTTAGCAACAAAACAATAACATTAAATTATATTAACATAATTAATATAATTTAAAAAATAATAATTACAAAACAGATACCTGATCAAAACCATTAAAAATAATTTCATCAGATTCTAATTCCTAAGAACTAAAAGGAATATTTTCTACAGAAGCTCCCTTTCTAGTAACCTAAAATATAAAAAATAAAATTTGATCATTCATAAAAACATAAATGAATATATTTAAGTAAAAAAATAATTATAAAAAGATTACCTTAGAAGGTGGGTTTTTCAAAATAATGAATTCATTAAGATCACACATAGAATTTACATAAGTAACTGGAAATCCATTCTTATCCAATTCCTATTAAAAGAAAATGAACTTAAGTATAAGACTAAATGATCAAATATAAAACAATTTATGTTCAATATTACCTGAATTCCTGCTTGACCTTTAGCCCTCATGTAAGGTGCATATAATGACTTTCTCTTCCTCCAATTACCCCTACCTTTTTTATTTTTGAACGGGCAATTACCCCTAGCTTCGTTACACTCCTTTTCTAAAGTACTCTTAGGCCGTACATTTCTCTCACCAGCAAGCCTTTTTTGGGAGGATTATTAACTTCAAGGTCAATAATATCAATACCTTCAGCAGACTCATTGAAGTTAATTGTAACCCTAATACTCTTAACTTTGTCTTTTAAAATATTAAAATAACAGTCAACTTCTGCTCTTGCATTCAAAGAATTTTGGCAACTAGTTACCAACTTCACAAACTTCCTTAGTGTTTGTGGCCTCCAAACAATATTAGTTCTCAAAGAAGGTTCATCAACAGTATGAGTACACATGGCAGCCTTAGTCCAGCGCTTAACAATATACTCATTGAGAATCTTAGATACACAATGCAAATTATATACACGAAGAGCATGAGAGCATAACAATCCCATTTCTCTAATATACATGCATGTGCATCATATAGAATGAGTTTCTTTGTTGAAAACAACTTCATGCTAATCAAATCCTTCTCGGGTCTCCATAAATAGTATGCATATTCAGGGAAATGAAGACTAGCATCTGAATGATCATACGTAGTACCCTTAATGAACTCTTCTTCAAGAATAACATATGCTTGAATGGTGTACAAAGGTCTAGCATGAAAATATTAATATTAGCATAAGCAAGATGACGATTAGCCCACAATGTATTAAAATAATTTCCATTTTCTTTGTTCCTCCACTCAGAAGTAACATCAAGGAACACATGATAGAAATTACACAAACCTTGTGTCTTATTTAGCCTTTCTGAAACAAGTTTATTTGCAGTTTCACTCCGTTGAGATGACAAATCACCACCAGACCAATACTTCTTAGAATAGGCTGGACACCACATCTCTTTAATCTTGTACAAATCACACAACCAATCATCCTTTTCACATTTATATTTCATCAACATTTTGCATAAACAAAATGATCATTAGATAATGTGACAATGAACAAACTATCGATTATAATGTACATATATATAAAGTAAAATGATCATATTTACAAAGATAAATAAACAAAATCGCAATAGATGTTATATTTAGAAATAATTAAAATACCTATTCTAAAAATGCTCAAATTCAGCAGAGGTTTCACAATACTTCAGCAAATAACCAAACAAATCTGTAAAACCATCCAAAGCTCTCAAAGCACCAATATGCTTCTTTAAATTTTGCTCAATGTTCCAAACACATAGACGGTGATGGACACTTGGAAGAAAAACATTCCAAATACCAGCTGCAATTGCCTAAGCTTGATCTGTCATAATTGTGATAAGACTTTTCTTCCTCATAAAGTTTTAAAAAGTATCAAACGACCACACAAAAGATTTTGTTCGCTCATTGAGAATAAAACCCATACCAAACATTATGTTATTAGCATGATGATTCATTCTAACAGATGGTGCACAAATCATACCATACTTATTCATCCTAAATAAGGTATCAAAAACCAGCAAATCTCCAAAATACTCATAATCTCTCTTCATCCGGCCATCACGCCCAAAAAAATTAACTAAACACCCATCCTCACTTGTTCAAAATCATAATAAAATTCAGCTTCATTAAGGTGTCTTTTAGCAAAATATTTGATAAGTTGATGACTATGACAACCATCAATTAAAGATCGCTTTTCAGCAGATAAAGCATTATAGGCATCCAATCCCGTAAATTCTAAATTAGGAGACCCATCAACATCCTTCTTCAATGCTCTCAAATTAAAACTGCAGAAACTTGAACTCCACTACACCTTAATGTAGACATAAATTCCAAATTTTCACCTTTGAGACCTTAACAAATGTCACTTTTCAAGAGGAATCATATGATGATTATGTTTCATATAATGCTTTGTACAAGTCAATACATTTAAACGATCAATCCTGAATTGAACTGAATAAAAGCCAAACAACAAGTTCTAGTTTCAAGTCTCTCATAAGACCTATTATTCTTAGCCAATCATTCTTTTTAACCTTCATTGCAAACAAATCTTTCATCTTCAAAGAGTAATCATTTCGGTTATTACTCTTATCAATTCTAATACCAAACTCATGCCTAAAAGCATATTCATCATAAATTTCATAAGCTTCTTGTTCAGAATTAAAATCTACAACCAAGTAACTCTGATGTACTTGCTTCTTCAAAAAGAATTTCATCACTATTACCCACTGCATAAGTTTTTCAAAAATGAACATATATAATCAGTAACATATATGTACGATAACAAAACAATAAACAATAGAAATCTAAATGATCACTTAGCATTATTAAATTGATCAAAATAATAAACAACAAATTATAATAATTACAATAAAATAAATTACTGAATATCAAAAAAATATCATGTAAATAATTATACCAGAACATTAATATAAATAAAAATGATCATTTAGCTATATCAAATTGATCAAAATGATAAAAACTACTAAAAAAACCGCAAAAAAGTATCTACAAAATCTACTGAACATTATAACAAAATAATTGTTGTTCATAGAAATAAAATATAATCAACCGCGTAAAACACCTACTTAGTTACAATTAAGAAATAAAAACTACAAAAATAACTATAAATTAGTACAATAAAGCAAAAATAAAAATAAAATGTACACTAAAATAAAAAAAATTCGAATAAACACGCAATAACAATCAAAATAAGAAATCGAATAAATACAGAAATTCAAATACAGAGTAACGTAAAAATAGCAATCAAAATCAGAAATCAATAAACAAAAAAGAGCTAACAAAAAGTACACAAATTGAACAAAAACAGAGACAAAAATAAAAAATAATAATAAAATTGATCAAAGCAACTCACATTGATCAACAAATGAATCAAGCAATCCAACACCAGAAAGAAAAATAACTTCACAATCACGATCAACAACTCCAATCAACGATTTATCCATGAATGAGGGAGAAATTTAAAATCAAAACAAATGAATAAGAGAGAAATAACGAACAAAAGAGAGAAAATGCACAAAAATGAATGAAAAAACAGAAAATTAGATTATAAACCGTATTAAATATATATATATATATATATATATATATATATATATATATATGGTTTATAATAAGGAGAGGAAAAAAAAGGAAAACAAAAATGCGTAAAAACGACGTAGTACGGGGTGGGGGGGGGGGGGGGGAGTAGGGAGCTCTTGTAAAAATTTGCATCGTTGACCTTATTATAAAGATAAAAACGTTAAATGACAACCCTAGTTTCTTCTTCCTCGTCTCATTTCTGCAAAATTAATCGCTTCAAAAACAAATAACACCACAAATGTACTAGAATACTACCACCAATGCCCCTGCTTCTATCCTCCACAAAAACAACCGCATCTCTCTTCTTTAAATTCACCTCTTCACTGTCTCTCCACTTTTCAACCATATCTTCCATTAATCTGCAATCTCTCGTCTTCGCCAATAACCCCATTAAAGCTAAAACTCCCAAATCAAACGTCCATTTTTCCCATAATTCAGCTCTTGAACTCTTAATTATAATGATGGCTTCATCAATTTCTAGGTTCGAAATCAGAGGAATAATGATGGTGGCTTCATTAATTTCTCTTTTGTTGAACTTAAGACTTTAATGGTGGTTAATGATGGTGGTAGATTTGGTGTCTTTGGCAGCAGGAGTTGAGGATTTAAGGAGTGAGAGTGGGAGGAGAGACATTGGAAGAGGTGAGGGATGCAGTGGTGGAGCGGAGGATGGCGGTGGTCTTGGTGGTGGTTGTGGAAGGGAGAGAGTGTGGCTGAGGAGGAAAGAGAAAATGGAGGTAGGGATTTTTTTTTTTTATTTTTTTTATTTTTACCAGGGGAGGTAGGTGTGAACATGAATTGACGAAGATAGTAAACTTTTGTGATGATAATCATGGTTTAAAACTGTGAGATTTAACTGATTTTTTTTAACCAAATTTCACTATTAAGGTCACATTTGTTAACTTGTAAAAGTTCAAGCCTACCATTGATAATAAAAAAAAAATGTTGGCTACCATTGAGAATTTCTTAAAAAATTGACCAAATATTATTAAAACGGGGATATTATATACCAATGGGTTTCAAAAAAAAAAAAATTGTGGATATTATACCCTTCCATTATTAGGTGTAAACATAATTGTAAAATACTTATTTGGCTAATACACCATATTTTATTCCTTACATTTATCATTGAATTTGTTAAACACTCATATAGTCTAAGGATGTAGTTTTAATATACTCATGGTCTAATCAATTCTTTCGTTATATTTCATGTTTAATTTTAATATATGTGTGAAATAAGAAGAAAATAAATGTGAATTATGTTACAGTTGAATTTTGTCCATTAATATAGTGAAACTACCGTGCATGGCACGGGCCCTAACCTAGAATTTTATTAAAATCAAGTTTTTATAATTTCGTGCATATAGAAATAGAGATATATACATTTGAAGATGCGTCTTAAAGACCGTAAAAAATCAAATGGGGCAGAAAATAAGGGACATTAAGAATAATAAAAAAAAAAAAAGAAAGGAGAGAAAATGGAGAAGAATGAAAAAACCCTTTAAAAACAGAATGAGAAAGAGTTAATAGAAACGGAAGGTATTGGACTTTGATAGTTGTAGCAACTAAGGTATTCAACTATGAATCATGGCAAATAAGGTATTGAAACTTTCATCGGAGGTAATTTTTCCGGTAATGACCTCTTTCAATCAGTTACCTTTGTTTTAGTATAAAAATGACTACAATTAAACAAAAATTAAACCAAAATAACAAATCAAACCCAAATCAAATATCAAATTCAAATAAACAAAAATCAAATTCAATAATATGAAATCAAACCCAAATAATCAAAAATCAATTTTAATAATCTGAAATTAAACCCAAATAAACAAAAATCAAACCCTAAGATATGATATCAAACTCAAATAAACAAAAATCAAACCAAAAACACAACAAAATTGAACAAAAAGAAACACACCCATTATTGGACCAACCCCCGCCCATTTTCGGACCAATAACCACCACCCTCCAGTTGCACCAATACCCATCGCACACTAGCACTCCATACTACACACTGTTGTGATTGTCTTCGTTGTATCTCCTAGTAAATTCGTGATACCTGGTGTGTAAATTAGGGTCAAAATATTACTTTGGAAAAATGATTTTGTTCACGCCTCGAAATATTTAATTTGTCCTTTCGTTTTTCCTTGTGACTCTGTTAATTAATTTCCCAAACAATCCAAAGTAATAATTGTTCTACAAAGATGGCAACCATAAGGAATTAACAATAAAATTCTAGAAATTAGACAAGTTCGAGGGCGTGGATTTACGAAAATGGAAAAAGTAGGAGAACTTGACATTAGAGGTCACAAGGAAGAGGAACAAGTGGGAGAACAATTTGTTCAGTACCATCAAAACGATGCAATTTGCGGTAGTTTATTATTGCGTTTATCCATGGCAAATTGGTTAGTTTTTCTATATTATTATCATCTTTCTTTCCATGAATGAAATGATGAATGTGCTTATTCATTGTTTGATTTTTAATTCATGGTTATTTAGCCTGGATGACTTGTCAATTATGATTTGGTTTGATGATGATTTGTTTACAGAAAAGTCTTAACATGTATACCCATTATGTTAATTGATAGAATATGTAATTTGGTATTATATATGCTAATTGTGATTCATGCATGGAATGACTATTGGTGGTAAGATCACAATTATTATGCTTTAATAAAGCACGTTATTGGTCTATACATGGTAAAAGTTAATTGGAGTTTTCAATAGGTCGTGCGATTATGACTAATGGCCACGGTAATTAGAGTACAGTGGAGGTGATCGAATCGAATGTTTTGATTCAAATGATGTCCATCTGGATAGGCCATGAACAAATTAGTATGGATAGTATGGTATATATAATTGATAATTTTATTTATTCAACTTTTGAAATTATTGTTTTTATCTTACAAGACAATGATTTTTTATTTCATGGTGTTGTCTTGTGTAATAATTTCATGTAAAATCAGTTGTATAAGTGTATGTATATGAAACAAATTTGATGGCAATGAGAAGTTTGTCAAAATTTGTATATATGTTGTTCTATTAAATCTTATACATGACACTGATTTTGGTAGATGATGAATTAATGAAATGAATTTATCATTCCTGATGTCCATGCTTTGGAGGAAGAATTTAATTATTCTTGAATACCATGATGAAAGGATAGATGTTTTGCCAAAAAAAATAAAAATATTGGTTTAGTTTATTGATTTGAATATGTCATATGATGTTGCGGTTATGACAACATAGTTATGACATAATTGTTTATTTATTTTTATTATTGGTGTTGACCTATGGTGAAATAGGGTTATGCATTTGACAACATAGTGATTTTGTTCACGCCTCGAAGTGTTTAATTTGTCCTTTCGTTCTTTCTTTGTTACCCTATTAACCAATTTCCCCAACACCACCACCACGAGGCCTCGGCAGACCACCAAAAACACATCAAATACACCATAATTACAACCAAAATAACCCAAAAATACGCAAATTAAAGAAAAAAAACGAAACTTAACCAAAAATCGAACTGAACAAAATATAAAAATAACAAATTAATAAAATTAAAAAAGGAAAAAAAAATCACATAAAATAAACAAAAAAACACAAATATCGAACATACCTATCTCAAATTTCATCTTCTATGGGTTTATAAGTTAATAACTTTGTAGGGTCAAATTCGACAATTAAGACACCAAATCTGGAATTTTTAAGGTCGAATTTAACCACTTAAATCACAAATGAAACTGATGAACGAGAAAAAGAAACTCAAAAATCCAAATTGAATGAGAGAGAGGGGATCACAAGTGCGAAGAGAAGTGAGAAAGAGGAGGGGTGAGAAAAAGGGGGGTCTGGATTGAGAAAAACCATGAGAAGAATGAGAACAGATCTGTGAGAAGAGAAAAGGAAAGGGAGAAGATAGGATTTTCTTGTTTAATTTTTTTTAATTTCTTTTTTTTTTATGTCAAATATTTAATTTTTTTAAAAAAAATTTATGAAAACTTCTACCTTGTGTCAGCAAATTTATTTTCTCTTTGTTTTGCTTAGGATTATCGGTTATAGAAGGTTATAACTTGTTTGAATACCTTGTTTGATTCACTCCAAACTTCATTACCTCATCTACAACTAGAAACCTTAAAGGACCTAGAAAAACCTCCCCTCCATATAGGATTGTTCATTGTTGAAGAAGTGTTTAAAAAAACAAAAAGAAAAAAAGAAAGAAAGAAAAGGAAGAACTTGCTTCCTTGATAAGAGAGTATTGAAGGTTTGAAAAGAGGACCAGTCAACGCCGAATCTTCCACTTCACATTCACTAAAAACGCGTTTGAGTAACCCCGCCAGCCAACCCATTATTATTACAGTCAAAACCTCACAACAACAACAACATCAACTCTTCATTCCATTACTTTGTACATTCAAAAGTCCAACCTACCCCACCTCTTCTTTCAATTTTAATCCCTAGAAAACCCTGGATTTCTTGCAAATATTATTTTTTTGATTTGGTTTTTTTTTAATCTATTAAAAAGCTTTGTTCTTGCTGCTTTCTTCAAGTTATCTGAGCTCAATCCTGTTCAAAAATGGCAAAATCTGATGCATTAATCACTACATTAAGCAATGCAATCCAAGCAGTTGGAAGAGGATTTGATGTTACTTCAGATATTCGATTGTTATACTGTAAAGGGGCACCTGGGTCTCGATTAATTCATATTGATGAAGATCATAAAAGGGATATTTTGATCTCTGATGATGTTGTTCTTCCTAATGTTTCTGTTGATATTGAGTATTCTCCTGGGAAAAAGGCTTGGGAAGCTACTCCTGTTTGTAACTTTCATGAGGTGACAATTTTTACTTTTTTTTTTAATTATACCTTTTGTGGTGAAATTATTATCTGGGTATTTTTTAGAATTTTGATTGATGCTGTGTGTATATGTATGTTGAGGTTTTTGGTTTTTTTTTTTTTTGGCTTGTTTTTGTTTATGTTTGTCATTGCTTAGGGTTCCTTTAATTAGTTTGAATTTCTCATTTGGATATTGGGAAATATGGTTTTAGAATTATTATTGAGCACTTGAACCAATTACCGAGGAGATAAAATATGGTTAGAGACTTGGTATCAATTCCTGTCTACATCAGTGTCCTTGTGGTTCTCTCTACGCCGAAACAAGTAAAATACTTGTAAAAGATAGAATCTGCACATGCTCATGGACTGTAATAACTAATAAGATATTGTGAGTTTTGGTTTTTGGGTGGTTGACTAAGGAAGGTTCACTTCAAAACCCCATCAAACTGTGAAATGAGCAAGTGGAAGTGTAGTATTATAGACTAGAGATGTTTTTTTAGTCTTCATGTTACAAATCAATTTTCAATGTACTTTTGACAGATGGATGGTTTTGGACATTACATAGCCCTTGAAAGATCTCTTAAGCAGAAATCATTATCTATCTGCCACTAATGGACCATTGTGTTCCAGATTCTGTCAAAGTAAACAATTATGTTTGTAGCGATTGAAATTGAAACAGTTCTCTCTGTTCTGTCCAACGCTGTTAAACTTGGACCAGTGTTTCGTAGTCTGTAACTGATGCACATCAGTCAATGCCTTATTGCAGCTTTATGCCTTGCCTTGGACCTATGCCAGATTAGTGGCCTCAAGGGCTCAGAATGGCTAGTTTGCCTCATCAGCAACTGAGCTCTTAGATGATAAGAAGGGGTCACCCTGTCTGCAAAGATTGTCACATATTAAATGGATTTTGAATTTAGGATCTTTAGTAACTGTATCCATCACTCTACTAAGGTACTCTTTGCCAAGCACTAACATATAGGGTGAAAAGGGATCATCCTATCTCAACCCAATTGTGCTTGAAAAGACAATGTAGAGTCATCATTGAGCATAATTGCTTTCTGTAAACTGAACTTGAGCCCAGAATTAGCAATCTTTGCTTTGAATACACCCATTCAAAGATATCATAAGCTTTCTTCAAGCCAATTCAATTGTGGTCTTAGAACTTCATAGATTCTAGTGCCAGTAGAGCATTATGATCAATAGCTGCTTGGAGAAGTCTGAATCAGTATTTTGCCACATAAGCAACTGAGCTCTGGTATTATTGAGAAGGATCACCCTGTCAGCAGGATTCGTCATATCGTAGGTAGAAATGTAACATTGACTTCTTCAAGCTTTAACCCAGTTTTGAGTTCTGACAAGACAACTGCAAAGAAGTCTGGATTGACCATCTCACAAGATTTCTTCATTTAGAAACAAAATCAACCATATGAGCTACTTATCAGAGTTGATGAATCATACTGTTTTCTTTGATTCCGTAATGGCAAAATCTGCATAGATTTCCATCTACTTCTGGCTTGGTAGCATTGGCCTATAGCTAGCAAGCCCCGGTTTAATTGCAGTGACAGACCGAACTTACTATCCGTAACACTCCGAAAGTGTCCTAATTCTTCCCACCAAAGCAGGATTAGTAAAAATCCTGAAACTCTCTGTATATTCTTTTATTTAACCAGCAGACTACCTGGCTTTAAAATCAGCTATTATTCCATGTGAATCCATTATGGAAAAGGTGTTTTCAAGTCCTCTGGTTTCAGCAATTTTCTAATCTCTTTTGAAAATCTTATGCTGATCAGTTTTTTCTTGAGACGTTTCTGTTTCTTTTAAGTTGTCATGGCCTAAGTGGAGCTGAATTTTTTTAAAATTTCTACTTTATTATTTGACAATGGTGCTATTTGGACATATTTTGTAATACGGAATATTCATATATGGCTGAATATTTAATTAATTTGTAATAAAAACTGTTTTCATGTTTTCATTCAGATGTCAGAGCATTTCAATAAGAAGTCAGGATTGACTGGAAGTATACCCCTTGGAAGCTTTAATGCCATGTTTAATTTTAGTGGTAATTGGCAAGCTGATGCAGCAGCTACTAAATCCCTTGCAACGCTGGGTTATTTCATACCCTTGTACAAACTTCAATTGAAATCGCAATTAGCTTTGAAGGATGAAATTAAAGCTGCAGTTCCTTACACCTGGGATCCTCCTGCTCTGGCAAGGCAAGTAACATTAGTTAATCCTTCTGTCCCACATTACTTTTAACATATATCAGTGGTATCACATAGTTATAGGAGATAAGTTGTTTGATTATCTATTGTTATTTTAATAGAAAAATATATGTGATGGGAGTTGGTGCTTTAGTGGGGTATTTGTATGATTGTTTTAATTTTAACATAGGTGTTAAAAAGGAGATAGTGGGTCCACAAGAAAGGTAATTAATAATTGATAATTGGTATTTGGTAGGACCATACCAAAAATGAAGTGTCTATCTGTCTAAAGACAAATGAAAGTGAAAATTAGGGATGACAAAGGGTTGGATTTGGATTGGATTATGCAAAATCTGACTCCGACCGTAGAAGCTGTCAGATTTATACTCCGCCTCCGACTCCGACTTTCACATTTGACTCCGATCTGACTATAAATCGCAGCATTCGCCTCCAACTCTGACACCAATCTGACAGACTTTAACTCCGACTCTCCCACTTATTTTGACCTAATTATCAACAACCAAATATTTAATCAATGTCAAAAACCTATAAATCCATTAATTGAATAATAAAAAATATGTAAGTATATTTAATAGTCGGATGCGGATCTGATAAGTTGGAAGAATACGATTCCCACCCTCCTCCGACTCGGGGTCGAATTCGGTAATACCAAGTCGAAATTGAATTATTATTTCTCGGATCCGGCTCAGATCTTTTTCTTCGGATCAGATTGAACCAAGGTTCGGACTAGATTGTCGTCCCTAGTGAAAAGTGTTCAAATCTTTGGGTATCATATTCTGTAATTTCGTTTCGTGCTTTCTAGATTTCCATTTTGATTCATTATCATTTATTTGTGGTACATGCTCTTCTTTCTCTATTTTAGTTTCTTGGTAATGGACAAAATTCACTACCTGATATTTACTTTGATTGTGCATTATGTGTACCTTTTTATTGTCTCTTCCTAAGCTACTCACTTTGTTTTAGGCTTTATTCTCTTCACCTTATTCTTATTACTTATTCTTGTTAGAACTATGACTACATCAGAATATTCACCGGATCAAATCTTAATTCCGCTTGCTTATTGCCATGTATCTTTAATTTCGTTTTTGTAAAAGTTATGAAGAGTGTATATTTGAAAATACACGTTGAGGCGAACCTAACCCATGTATCTTTAATTTTGTTTTTGTAAAAGTTATGAAGATTGTATATTTGAAAATACACTTTGAGACGAACCTAACATGATTCCACTTATAAGGAGAAATTGTAAATAACCACCCTTCAAAGCACCTAAAATTGATTTTACTACCCTTTTTTTGTTTATTTTAAATTACCACCCCTTAAAATAAAAAAATTTAGCAATCACTACCTCTTTATATTTAGTTCCATTTTTTCAAATAACATTGATTTTCATGCCAAAACTTGGTCTATTAATGTTTTGGGGTCACTGTTGTCCTTTGGGTTAATATTTGAGGTCAGAATTGAATTTTTTTTTTTTTAATTGAAAATGACTCGTTTTGGATGTTTAAAATTACCTCGATTTGCGTGAAAATTTCAAAATGAGGCATTTTTGATACTTTTTTGGGTGTTTTGACCTCAAATCGGATTCTAAGGGACAAAGTGACCCCCAAAACCTTAATAGACTAAGTTTTGGCACGAAAATTGATAACTTTTTGTTAAGAGGTGGCGATTTCTAATATATATATATATATATTTTTTAAGGTTATTTAAAATTAAAAAAAGAGGTGGTAAAATCAATATTAGGTGATTTGAGGGGTGGTTTAATACAATTTTTCCACTTGATATGTTTTTTTTATAGACGTACAATTAAGGTCAAAGTTACCAAGGCAATCACATCAAACTAGATTTGAAATATTCATACCATACCAAACTAACATGCTTACCAATGCACGGCACGACTTCTCTGAACACTTTATTCAGGTGAAGAGAACAAAGCCTTAAGTTGGATGTGATAGGTTGACTAACATGCTTACCAATGCACGACTTTAACCATTAATATGTTCAACTACCTTTTAGAAAGAATTACAATATGTTATACATTAAGATAAGTCTAATTCCATCTTATATACTAGCATTGTTTTAATATGTTATTTAAAAAATTATGGTCAATGTGAGACCTGTAAATAGTGCAAAAGTCAACATGTTGTCAAGCCTGAGTAGACTAGTAGAGGTAGTAGTTGTTCCACTTGATTTTTCATGGTCTTCAATGCACACCACTCTAGTACTAAGTTACGTGTTTAAAATAATTACTAGGAGTTGATATTATGTTATAATCATCAATTCATCATACTATTTTTTTTTTTTTTTTTATCTGTAAGGAAATGAATTATAATCATGGTTTACAATCTTTGATCTTAACTAATTAAAGCTCACTTGTATTATTGATTGTGCTTGTGCTTGTGGAAGCTATTTCTTTTAGTATGTTACTTCTCTTTTGCCTACCTTATTTAACTTAGAAGTTGTGTCTATTCTGGTTGGTTATCTTTTGCAAAAATTGGTTAATTGAATGGCCATTCCCTCCCTCCCCCCTTTCTAGTGAAATATTTTATATACACTCAGGTGTACCGTGCACCCAATTAACTCAAAGTTAGTTTTTGCTCTTCATTTAATAATTAAATGAAAACAATCATCAAAATGTGAACAAAATGTTCCGGGTGTACCGTGCACCCGAGTGTATATAACAATCTTTTCTTTTCTAGTAAGGCCTTGTAAGATCTTACTGAAAATAATATTCAATAAAAATAAGTTTAATTTGTAAAAATAATTAAAGTTGAGCAAAAATAATATAAGTTCAGTAAAAATAATATTAGTTCAGCAATAATCAGGTGAAGAGGGTAGATGCCTAAAAACTTTTCAAAACAATCACAAGGTATATTGAGTTTATATTTGTTCCTTTGAGATTTTCAGATGATTGCTTAATCCTAATTTTATCACTGATTGACTATAGCACCTATCAGAAAAAGTTCAGAATTATTGTTGGGCATGACTGATGCTTGAATTATGTGTATGCCCTAGAAATTAAGTTATTTTCCTCAATATGCATAATTTTACTTTCACCTAATCTTGATTGTAGTGCACTTTACTAATGGTTTTTGCAAATAATAATCTAGTAACTAATTACAGTCATAAATTCATAAGTGATTTTGTATGTATATTAAAAAAAAAAAAACTTGAAATGGATAATTCTGTTATTTTTTCAATGTCCTATCCTAGGAAGTTGATTAGTCTCCCGTGCAGCTGAAATCACAAAATAATGATGGGTATTACCACACCTTGTCAATTTATTTGTAACGGTTAGGCATTTTTTACTCACACTTCATGTAAAATCATGGCAAATAATTTGAAACGAAGGTGTTTTCTTTTTTTTATTTTTTTATCTGCGGTTGAGGTTGAATTATGACTATACTCTGAACATCAATAGAAAGATGCAAAGTAGGGGGACCAAAAGTCCATCATAAATTGAGGGAAAAGAACATATAAATTTAAAATCAGAAAAGAACATCATGTTCTTAAATCCAATGCAATCATTGATGCTCTTTTTAAGGATAGTGAATGGTATTAAAGTAACAAGAAGTATCATCAGTCTGCATGTTTTCATGGAGTATCATCAGGAATAAGTGACAACTTATTAGATTCTCAATCTTCTCATAAGAAATTAATTTCTATAACGATGCCTGATAGATTTATTGTTTGTTCCAAAGGCATGACCATCTGTAATACTCTTGCCATCTAGTGTTTTAGCAACTTATTTCAGGACCAGTTCTCTTATAGAAAGATGGAAACACACACACACACACACATACAATCACCCTTGTAATCATGTTTGTGTGATTTACTTTATGTTAAAAATGTTTGGTATTGAAATGATATGGCAAACATTTATATTCTGCTGATATCCCTTGTTTTTTTGCTAGAAACTTGGGGATGAGGTTTCCGATTGATAGCTCATTTGAGTTTTCTTTTTCTTCTTTTTCAGTTTTATTGAAAATTTTGGTACCCATGTTGTTAAATCTGCAACCATTGGTGGGCGGGATGTAGTTTATGTCCGACAAGACCAATCATCACTTTTGTCAGCATCGGATATTGAGAATTATATGAAAGACATTGGGGATCAGAGATTTACAGACTTGAGAGGCCAGCCTAATGCTTCCCCTCTGAAATACAAGGACAAGGCTAGTATTGCTGCTTACCTGCTTTGCTCAAACAAAATAATTTTTTTTTATTTATTTTTCTTGATCAGTTCCCCTCAAAAAAAAAAAAAAAAAAAAAAAAAAAGAGATATAGTAGGTGCAGTTTTTATTCTGGGTGTGTTTCTTGTGAGGAGTGTCTCTCTCTCTCTCCCTCTTTCTTAATTTTCAATGGAAGAGAGGAGGAAGGAGTTCTTATTTTCCTCCTTGTGCCTCTAAGTTACTTACTAAACTAAAGTGGGCAGAGTATCAGAATGTGATAAATAAATATAATCTTGCAGGATGTTACTGTTATTTTTAGAAGAAGAGGAGGCGACGATCTTGAGCAGAGTTCCATCAAGTGGGCAGAGACTGTCTACTTATCACCGGATGTAATTGACATGACTTTTGAACCTATAGTCTCTCTTCTTGAAGGAGTACCTGGTCTTAAACATTTAGCCCATGCTATTGAGCTCTATTTGGAGTGTAAGGTTCTCTTCACAAGTCACATCTACTTAATTTTCCATTTAAATTCTGTATTTCATTCCTTCTAGTTTTATGTAGTTTTTCGTTCTTTAAGTTTTATAGGACTACCACACTTTGCTTAAAGCATTCTTCATTACGATAAATTGTTGTCATATGTAACAATCATCAGTAACTCAGCATACTATAGAGACTTGTATGTTTTTACCAGCACCATGATTCCATACTGTAACAACAAAGAATTAGCTGGGTATTTCGTATAGAGATTAGAGAATGCTTATTTTCATGTTCCTATGACCTGCAACCAAGTCTGTTTGGAGAAAAATAGGATCCCATCTGAAATAATCACTGCCTCTGTCCCGTACTAATATTTGTCCTTTCTAATTTGAGATGTCACAGCTAATGTTCTTAGATATTTGTATGTATCATTCATCAATAATTTCATTAGATATTTTACAAGGTTACTTTTGCTAGAACAATATTTCCAGCATAAAATTTCTTATCCTGATTATTTAGCTTTTTTTAGTCAATATGGAATATAATTTTGGGGCGGAGGGAGTAACATACATGATTAACTTTTAACTCCCAACTTTTTGTATCTGAGATTCCAATAATCTGTACTTAGCTGCATAATGTAAACTAATTTCCTGTGCTACCTTGTAGCTCTAGAGCATCCAATTTCACATTCCGGTAGAAGAGAATTTAGATAATGGGATAACCCTCAATATTTACCGTAACTGTTAAAAAAAATGTAAAATAAAGTTCACTTTGACGTATGCAAATTTTTTATCTCAGAAAAGTGGCCAATCATATAGCAATTATCGTCCTTATGTGCATTCTTTGTTGTATCATATTCTTTGTAGAGTAGATGTTTAGATGTGTATCCGAGCTACTATGGGAGAGGAAAAGTTATTCTGCATTTTACATTATTGAATTATATTTTTGATTTTGTTAGACAAGCCACCTCTTGAAGATCTACAGTACTTTTTAGAATTTCAAATACCTCGAGTCTGGGCACCTGAACAAAGCAATCTGCAAAGAAAAGAGCCTGTTTGTCAATCACTTCATTTCAGCTTGATGGGTCCCAAACTTTATATCAGCCCTGAGCAGGTAACTTGTCTATTCTGAGATTCTCATGATATAATGATATATCGATATGTTCTTTGAATCTTTTGATAGCAGTCCTTTCTTGTATAAAAAATGGGTTTTCTTATTAACATTTTTTATTTTTTTTATTTATTTTTTTTTATTTTTTTAAAATTTTGTTATTGATGATTAGGAAGAGACTTGATCTATAACTCAAAGAAAGAAATCTGATGTATGAGCGTGTGATTCATAGTATGATAACTATGTCTGATATTTATTCTGTTAAATAAATAGCGTAGAGTTGCAATACCTGCAAATGTCTAGCATTATAATAACTGCGTAGAAAATGACTCCCAAAATATCCAGTCTTCCAGGGAATAATGGCATGAATATTTTAAAACATACATGTAATGTATGAGATCATATGGTAAGGTCTTTTGGCGAACCAGATATGGTGACCACTGACATTCACATCCTTCTATTATGGACATTTCCAAATAGTTTACCCTTTAAACTATTGCAATATAAGAATAAGATTGCTCTTTTTATTTCAAAATTTACTCTGACAAACAATCCATGATAAAATTCAACAGGTGACAGTTGGGCGTAAACCAGTAACTGGTCTGAGGCTTAGCCTTGAAGGTGCCAAGCAAAACCGCCTTGCCATCCATCTCCAGCACCTAGTTTCACTCCCGAAAATCCTCCAACCCCACTGGGATTCCCACATGGCTATTGGTGCACAAAAATGGCAAGGACCTGAGGAACAAGATAGCCGTTGGTTTGAACCTATTAAATGGAAGCACTTCTCTCATGTAAGCACTGCTCCTATAGAATATAAAGAGACTTGCATTGTCGATCTTTCTGGTGTACATATTGTAACAGGAGCCCAACTTGGAGTTTGGGATTTTGGTGTTAAAAGTGTGCTGTATCTCAAACTCCTGTTTTCAAAGGTACCGGGTTGCACCATAAGACGATCTGTATGGGACCATACCCCTTCAAATTTTACTGCTTTGCATAAAGCAGATGGTACTTTATCTAATGAACAAACTCCCGAAGATAAGAGATTAGACAGCGGCGGTGCTGCAGCAAAGCTTGCAAAACTAGTAGACTCGACAGAGATGTTAAAAGGGCCACAAGATTTACCTGGTCACTGGTTAGTAACCGGTGCCAAGCTTGGCGTGGATAAAGGGAAAATTGTTTTGAGGGCCAAATATTCCCTTTTGAATTATTGATCATTTGTGGTGTTGGTTGTTTATTTCTTAGTCAAATTGAAGCTCCATCATTTTTTGTAGTCTTAGTCAACTGGATCTGATTGATTGTATATTCATGTAATAAGTGTTGTGTTCTCAATTGTCAAAGCTTTTTTTGTATTTCTTTTGCTTTTTTAGGGTTTACAAATTAGAAGTAGTGATGTTACTACTCTAGAGCCTCTTTTCTTTTGGTTCAGGGTATTCCTTGAAAAAAAGAGGACTTGGTTGTTAAGTGCCTGTTGGTGCTGCAAATAATGTATAGGTTTCCACTGAATGTTGAAACGTTTAGCAATTCGGGTAAATGGGGTGTGTTCTTGATTGATTTTACATTGATTTCAGGCTCACAAAAGTAAAGAACTAAAATGTTGATGAGGCCTGCAATGTTGTTGATTTCACTCTTGGTGAAACAGATGAATGTGGTAGTCATTTTAGCTATAGATTTAGTGGGCATGACGCGTGAGCTTTATTTAGCCATTCGAGCTGGTATGTAAGATATGAGTTCAAATTTTGTGTACATGATTCTAACTATACGTAGTCTCGGCTGGGGTCAAGGAACATCCTATCTGTCATTGGGCCTCAAGTTTCTCTTCAATCCATCAATTAACCATCCCAGATTTCTAAACTCATTAAATTGGAGTACTTCAGTGGCATCAGGATGAGGCTATAAATGAGAAAATAAAGCCAACTAACATAAACTGAATCATAATTTGGCTACATAATGAGAGTTAGGAACTAAACTCCCGAGCATATTAGATCATTTGATTGATCTTGAGTCAAGAATTTTTTTATTTATTATAGTAAAGTCTAGCTAATGCAATAGGACAGTGTAAGCCCAAAGGTAAGTGGGCCTAATGTCACGTTTCTGACTAGTGACTACTTTGTAGGATCTAGTCACACATAGGGGTGGGACTTTTCAAACCGAACCGTGAAACCGCCCGTTACCGAACCGAACCATCACGGACCGATCCGTTTATAAACCGATAAATATAAACCGAAAATCGAACTGAACCGTTCAATATCAAACCGAAACCGAATTGAACCGCTCAATGTCAACCCGTTACGGACCGTAAACCGATAACAAACCAAACTGCGCAAATCCGAACCGAAACGAAACCGAACCGAATGGTATATAAACCCGTTAATGACCCGAACCGTTTATAAACCGAAACCGTTTAAACCGAAAAAAAAAACCGTTTAAACCGAACCATTTGTAACCCGCTAACCGTTTAAACCGACCTGTTTATGAACCGAAACCGTTTAAACCGCACGTATAAACCGTACCGTTATAATCCGCTAACCTGTTTAAACTGATCCGATTACAAACTGCTTAATTCAAACTGAATTATTTATAACCTAAATGGCTAAATAGTAAATACAATTAATGTTAATAAATGTAGATCTAATCAAACGGCTTAGGATTATACAAAGGTTTATATTACCTAGATCTAGGCCAACGACATTATTAATATCGTTTTAGATTACTTATTTATTTTAATTACAAGATATATCATTTGTATCATTTTCATTCCAGTAATAATGCTAGTCCACCCAAATTATCTTCATTGTTCCTTGATATTCATGATCATCCAATAACACTCAAAGCCTCAAAGGTAACATAAGATTGGAGATGTATGAGATTGCGTTACACAAGTGGCATAAGCATTAGAATATTACTGTACTAGTCAATAAGGCGTACAATCATTCACATTATCACTTTATAAAACTTTCTTATACAAGTATTTTGTAAAGGGGAGGACTAAAATGTTTATAAAACACATTTTTTTAGCTTTTCTTAAATTAAACCAGATATTAAGTAAAAGAATTTTAATAAATACGGAGGCATCCCAAATCTGTAGCCACAATTATTTCATAACATTACCACAAATCCAGCAGATAAATAGCATTAAAATTCGAGTAATATCAACAAGCAATTAAAAAAAGTCACCATTTTCATTGATTAAAATTCACAATACATATACCAATACATAATGAAACTACTATCACTACTACCCAGATTAGATTTCAGATTTATCAACTGAAATATCATCAAGTTTAGGGTTGCAAAAAATGATACATGATAATATGAAGGGAGGAGTGAGAATGTGAGTGATTTGGGAGCAAAATCTTGAAGCAGCAGCACAGCACCCAAGAGCAGAGGAAATAGCAGCAACAAGCAGGAACCAGCACACGCAATAACAGATCATCAACTTATCAGAAGCAAGGAATAATATAAGCAGAAGGGACTCAGCAGGAACTTATTTTTGTTTTTCAAAATTGCTCTCAGATTTACGTTTATCGTATCATCACTGAGCAATGGCTGTTTTAACTTAAAACTTGAAAAATGCTGCCAGCAAGTACATATACATTGAAGTCTCAACATAAATGACAAGGGCAACGATGATTCAAGAAAAATTAAAACAGCAAGCATAAGAAACAGCAGCAACAAAACAGCAGCAAGCATAAGAAACAACAGCAACAAAACAACAGCAGCAACAACTCAGCAGAGACAACAACCAAAAGGCAAAAGCACTACCAGCAGGCAGCAGCTCATAACAAGTTCAAGCAACTTCAAAATTATAGCTTTTGTTTTTTTAAAATTGCTCTCAGATTTACATCACTGAGCAATGGTTGTTTTAATAAAAACTTGAGAAATGCTGCCAGCAAGTACCAAAATACATTTAACTATTTAAGTCTCAACATAAATGACAAGGGCAACGATTTTAAAAGTCTTGAAAAATGCTGCCAGCAAGTCTGAAAATAAATGACAAGGGCAACGATTTTAAAAGTCTTGAAAAATGCTGCCAGCAAGTCTGAAAATAAATGACAAGGGCAATGATTTTTCAAGATAAAATAAACCACAATGAGACACAAATACCAGTTATGCAGATGAAGCACTTTCGGCTTCAATCTCTTTACCAATAAGGAGGACGTCTTCCTCAACATCCGCTTGATAACCACGACACCAATTTTTGGTGGTAACCAATGCCTCAACATTCTTTGGAAAAAGTTTACCCCTATATTTGTTCAAAATACGACCACCCAAACTAAAAGAAGATTCAGAGGCCACCGATGTAATAGGAATGGCCAAAACATCCCTTGCCATATTAGCTAAAATAGGAAGAGAAGAAGCTTGAGATTCCCAATACTTGAGAACGTCAAAATGTTCCCCTTGAATTAATCGCGAACGAGGTCCATTCAAATATGCCTCAAGATCAGCCAGAGGGCATCTAGTTGAATCATCACATTCGTCATCAACCTCACGCAACTGAAACAGATTTTTTATTATAAAAGTTAAATTATGATATTACAAATAAAAATAGAAGACTACCATTGATATTGAGTATATTGTATAACATAAATACCGTGAACATATTTTGAGATCTCAACGTGCGATTAGAATTTTCAGATTGAGCTGTGTTTGAAGAGGCAGGATTTCTGCAGCTTGTATTAGATGCAGTAGAATAAAATTTATAAAGGTCATAAAAAGCTTCCTTAATCATCATAATCTTTTCGTCGCATGCCTCATCATTATACAACGAGTTCAACATATGTCTCACTCGAAACAACTTATAACGAGGATCAAGAGCAATAGCAACTGAAAGTATCAAACTATAATCCTCCCAATAACTCTCAAACTTCTCAAGCATAACTGCTGCCATGGGTGCAAGTTTAGGGTCTTTAAAGGCTTGAGTAATAGCGTACTCAATTTTTAAAACACTAACAAAATACAAATTAGAAGTGGGATATTCGGTACCAGAAAATAACACAGTTATATCATTAAATGGCTGATGGAAATCACAAATTTTTTGAATGGTATCCCATTCATCAGCATCAAGTCTATAAGAAATACCCAAAAACCTACTAGTATATAGAATCAAGGCATCCTTAGCTTCTAAGGCTTTTCGGAGCATTGTATAAGTGGCATTCCAATGAGTCACAACATCGAGACATAACTTACCATTAAAAGCAGAGTCTAACTCAGACAAAGCATTCTCAAATTGATTTAATCTAGAATCAGAAGCATCAATATATTTAACAACCTCACGCAATTTTTCAACACTTTCATGAACTTCTTTTAAACCTCTTTGAACAATAAGATTTAAAACATGAGCTGAACATCGAACATAAAAGAATTTCCCATTACAAGGAAGAGGAGAGCATTGCATTAATTCTTTTTTCAAATATTCAACCATAACATCCATAGAACGAGCATTATGGGGAGGGCCACAATATCTAAAATTTAAAATTTACCTTGAAGGTTCCACTCTTTAATCAGTTTAAACACAAACTTTCCAACCTCAACACCAGTATGGGGAGGGCCACAATATCTAAAATTTAAAATTTTAGACCTAAGAGACCAACTGTTATCAACATAATGAGCAGTCAAAGTGAGATAGCCTCGGTTAGTACATGCAGTCCACAAGTCACATGTAAAGCTAACTCTACCAGAAACATTAGCCAAAGACTCATGCAACAAGGATTTATATTTATCATGCTCAGCAATAACATACTTTAACATAGTTTTTCTACAAACATGCTGCACCTTAGGATTCAAATATGCATGAAGTTCCCTAAGATATTCATGCTCTACATATTTAAAGGATATGCATGGCAGATAATAGCTTTAGCAAACTTTTGTAAATAAGTTTTTTGATCAAATTGTGATTCGTTACCGGACTGGAGACCATGCTTTTCCAAACATGCATTAATATGAGCTCTACAAGTTGAAGTACTCGCTTTACCAGGTGCTTTATATTCTTTGCCACACAAATTACAATGAGCATAATCTACCTTTTCATTACCTATCGTCTTTACAAAAAAAGTGTAATGCTTCCATATACCCGCGGTTCTTTGACGTTTATTAACAGAAGGATTGATAGTGCCGGTATTACTAGCATCATCAACGGGAGTGGGACAGAGGCAGCTTGAGAGCTAACAGTATCAAAATTTGATTGCCTCTCATAGTCAAATTCATCATACTCGCAAGACATGATTGAAACAAAAAAAAAAAAAACAGCATTTATAAGTACCAAAATTAAGTGACAGATTCTACTAATAGTGAGCAATTAAGCATGCATTGTCTCATGTGACTGACATATGTGTACATTTTAAGTACTAACTTTAAGCCAACTTTAAGCCAACTTTAAGCCAATCATACAAGTATACATTTTAAGTACATAACAAGTATACTAACTTTAAGTACTAACTTTAAGCAGAATAAGATTAGCAGAATGGGGACTTATTGAAGAAATTGTGTAGCTTCTAGATAATACAATTAAGCACCTAAGAGAAAACAAATATTGTAGTTAATTAGAGAAAATAAGTTAACTCAATGCAAATGCACATCTGTAGTGGCTACAATAAGTAAAAATGAACCAAATTAAGAAAACAGAAGTTGTTCCTTCAACAACAACAACACCAACAACAAAAAATAAAAATAAAATTAATCCACTCTCAAAACAGCTAGCATCAATGTAAATGCCAAAACTAATTCTCATTCAACAACACATCACAACATTTACTGATTACTATGGCCACTCTTCATTAGCATCCTGCTCACAGCTGCCAAAATACTCCTCGTCCTTCTACCACCCCCCTAATTCCTTATTCAACAGAAATGTCAATATATTTCGATAAGAATTCTCTAAAAGACTAGAAAGCTGCACTAGCTAAGTGAAACAAACGTGTCTACTCATTTGAGGTGAACCAGAGTAATCCTTCTCCCTTCAAACCAATTAATCACATGAATTATGTTCACACAGACAAAACCGTAACCCGTTAATCGCATAAAAATTGCAACCAAATCAACCAACACAACACAACACAACACAACCATAATTCAATTCCCCTCCCTGTGAAAATCAAGATCTAGCGACTATACATTGCAAAACAACCAACATAACACAACCATAATACAAATACCAAATCTACAAAAAAAAAAAAAAAAAAATTTACGTATCAAAAAAAAAAAATCACAAAATATACATTGCAAAACAAAAAATGAACAAAAGAACTAGAACTTTCAAAAAAAAAATCAGAAATTATAATTTACAAAATAATAAATGAAAAAACAGAACTTAGAAAAAATAATAGGAACTTAGAATGAGAATGAAAAATACAAATACCTTATATCGTCCGTGAGTAGAGAATATGAAAGATCTACAAAAAAAAGAAAAAAAAAATTAAAATTAAAAAAAAAGGCAGATAAACTCATAAACCAGAATAAATAGAACTTATAAAAAACCAGAAAAATACCAGAAAAATTCGAAGTTTGAGAATATCCAGAAAAAAGATCTACAATAAACCAGAAAAAACAGAACTTAGAACAAAAAATAGGAAATTAGAAGTTTTCAACAAAAAAAAAAATCGGAACTTAGAATGAGAATGAAAAATACAAATACCTTATATTGCCGTGAGTAGAATATGAGTATATGACAGATCTAAAAAAAAACAGAAATTAATCAATTCGGAATAAATGAACAAAAGAATTAGACCTTCCAAAAAAAAAATCTGAAATTTTAAGACTAAATGAAAATATCAGATGAGGAAATGAGAGTTTCATAGGCGTGAGAACTGAGAATTTGAGAAAGCTTGAGAGATTCAGATGAAGAGGGAGATAGCTAGGGTTAGGAGGTTAGGAGAGAGAGAGAGATGTTTGAGAATATCAGAGAGATGAGGAAATGACAAATGAGGCCTGTGTGCTAGTGAGTTTTCTCTAGGTTTAGTTTTAGGTTTTACTTCTTCTCCTAATCTAACCGTCCATTTTTAATCTCAGCATCTCACTGTTCATTTTTTTTTTGGTAGTAATAAAGTAATAAAGGTCTGGTTCCAGAATGTTCATGCAACATGCCAGCTTTATCAACGGTCTTATTTTTTTTTCGAGACTTTTTCCTTTTTTTATTAAAATATATTAATATATTATTATTATTTTTTTTTTGAAAACTATTATTAATTATTTTATTATTTTGAGGTTACTATAATTATTATTATTATTATTATTATTATTATTATTATTATTTTGAGGTTATTATTATTATTATTATTATTATTATTAATAGTATTATTATTGTTAGAATGTTAATATAATTTATGTTAATATTCTTATTATAAGTATTATATTATTATTATTAATATTATTATCATTATTATTATTATTATTATTATTATTATTATTAATATTACAATTACTTATAAATTGTAAGAAACACAAATGAAACAAAATTGAAATTAATTCAATATGACATAATTAATGACTTAATGACGTTAATGTACATCAATATCTAACATCTCTATGTATAAGTGTATAACTATATATATGAATATATCAGTGAGTCTGTGACTTTAAATATAATAAAATAATAACTTAATAAGTAATAAACTAATAACTAATAAGAGTAAGACTAATAAAGTAATAAGTAATAACTAATAAGTAATAAGTAGTAACTAATAAAGTAATGAAATCTAACTGTTGTTTTTCATGGGCATTCAATCTAACCGTTGTATATTTGACCATTTGACTATTTGACTATCTGTACATTAGTATTGCTCTTGCATAATGATTTCATCACCACTTTAGTGATTTCGTCATTTCGTCCATTTAACTTATCAAGTTGTTTGAATTAGTAATCTAAACAAAGTACCAAACTAAATAAATAATTCATTTAATCTCGTGTAAGTGTGTAACTTATAAATTATAAGAAATGCAAATGTTTGGAAATTGAAATTGATACAATACGATATTGACATATTGTTAATGTATATGTATTATGTATATACTTATAAATTGTAAGAAACACAAATGAAACAAAATTGAATGAATTCAATATGACATAGCTAATGACTTAATGTACATCAATATCTAACATCTCTATGTATAACTATATATATGAATATATCTGTGAGTCTGTGACTTTAAATGTAATAAACTAATAACTTAATAAGTAATAAGAGTATAAGAATAAGTCTAATAAAGTAATAAGTAATAACTAATAAAGTAATGAGTAGTAACTAATAAAGTAATGAAATCTAACTGTTTTTTTTTCATGGGCATTCAATCTAACCGTTGATTATTTGACTAATTGTACATTAGTATTGCATAATGATTTCATCACCACTTTAGTCATTATGTCATTTCGTCCATTTAACTTATCAAGTTGTTTGAGTTAGTAATCTAAATAAAGTACCAAACTAAATAAATAATCCATTTAATCTCGTGTAAGTGTGTAACTTATAAATTATAAGATATGCAAATGTTTGGAAATTGAAATTGATTCAATACGATATTGTTAATGTATATGTATTATGTATATCATATGGTAGTATGGTATGAATGTACGATTGGTATCATAGTATCATTGGCTCATTGCCTCATTGAATCATTGGTATGTAAGTAATTAAGTATGTAACTATGTAACTATGTACGTATAATCGATAAACATATATGTTAAAACTTAAAAATTTAAAACATTTGTTGATCGATCTAATTGAGTACTTGTACTTCCTTAATTATCGATTTATTGTATTCTAAGTATCAACTCATTAAATCATGGTCATGACGCGATCTTTAAAACAATCATGATTCATGAATTCATGACCCAAACCGCTTATAAACCGAACCGGCATGATCCGAACCGTTTATAAACCGAACCGACATTGGACTGGGGTAAACCCGCCCCTAAACCGGCCCATTTCAAACCGAACCGACATGATCCGTACCGTTTATAAACCGAACCAACAGTGACCAGGGTAAAACCCGCCCCTAAACCGACCCGTTTCAAACCAAACCGGCATGATCCAAACTGTTTGTAAACCGAACCGTCATCAACCTGGGTAAACCCGCCCCTAAAACCGATCCGTTTCAAACTGAACCGG
>NW_018742242.1:0-115673 GCF_001683475.1 Chenopodium quinoa
TTGGTGTTAGTTTAACTTAATATTAATCTCATTTTGTTTATTGTTCTATCCATCCTATCTCTTTGACCTAGCTTAATTGGTGGTGGTGTTGATAGTGTTTATGTCGTCTCCGTGGTTCGACCCTCTACTTACCACTAAACTTGTTTAGTGTAGGTGTAGGTTTATAAATATTTTTTGGTTGAGGGTAGTTAGTCCAACGACCTAATTATCCTTCACCAATAATCGAAAAATTTGGGTTGGCCCTGTTCGTAGCAGTCAAGCGGTTGAAGCCCTACTTTTTGGCTCACCCGGTGATCGTATATACAGACCAGCCGCTCAAACGCCCAATGACCACCATCGAGTCATCCGGCAGAATGATCAAGTGGGCTGTTGAAATACAAAGCCTTAAGATAACTTTTTGAACCCAGGCGGGCAGTGAAAGGTCAGGCGTTTGTCGACTTCATTGTCGAGATGACTAGACCGGTGCAACCGGAAAATCCTGATCAGGTTTGGAAGTTATTTGTAGACGGTAGTTCTACAGCGAACGGCTGTGGTGCAGGCGTTATATGCCATTCTCGGGAAGGGGATAAGTTTGAATATGCACCACGCTTCCAGTTCCAAGCCTCAAATAATGAGGCAGAGTATGAAGCCCTGCTAGCCGGTATACGCATGTGTAAGGCAGCAGAGGCAAGAAAAGTTAGCGCCTGCTCAGACTCTCAGTTGATAGTTAGCCAGTACCATGGTGACTACGAGGCCACCCATCCGGTTATGATCAAATATTTGCAGGCGGTCAGAGAAGAGGCCGTGTCACTTGATGAGTTTCATCTAAGTCAAGTGCCCCGGTCCGAGAATAATTAGGCGGATGCCCTCCAAACTGGCATCATCCGCCTCCTGTGATGCACCTAGGACAGTCTTTTGGGAAGTCATTGAGAAAAGAAGCATTGATCATGACCCCATTGGAATCCTAGACCGAAGTGCCACCTAGATGGATCCCATCCGAGCTTACTTGACAGACGGTACTCTACCGGATGTCCCTTCTGAAGCAGTAGCACTCAAGAAGTGTGCTCTGAGTTTTGTTATGAACCATGGGGAGCGCCTCCGCAAAGGGGTACCTACAGCCGTTTCTGAAGTGTGTAACCCCTGAAAGGGGAAGAGAAGTCATAGAGGATCTACACGCGGAGTTTTTGTGCCTCACACATAGGCGGCAGGTCCTAGCTAGAAGAACCAGACGGCAGGGGTACTTTTTGGCCCACTTTTGAGGAAGATGCCATGGATTTGGTGAAACGGTGTAACAAATGCCAAAAGTTTGCCCGGTTGATACATCGATCGGCAACTGACTTGACAGCTATCCATAGTCCGGTTCCGTTCGCAAAGTGGGGCATGGATATTCTGGGTCCTTATACGCCTGCATCAGGAGGTCGCCGCTATATTTTTGGTGGCAGTGGACTACTTCACCAAATGGGTTGAAGTAGAGGCGGTCAAAGGCATAAAAACAAAGGACGTGATCTCCTTCATCTGGAGAAACGTCATCACCCCGGTTTGGGGTTCCAGTGTCTATGGTTTTTGACAACGGACCACAATTTGAAACGCCTTGTCCTCAAGAGCTGGTTAGGGGACAAGGAATCTCCCATTGCTTTTGCATCCGTTGGCCGTCCTCAGGCAAACAGGCAAGTTGAGGCTTTCAACAAGCTAATCTCAGACGGTATAAAAGAAGAAGGTGGAAAGAGCCGGTGGACTATGGGCAGAGGAATTACCTCATGTCCTTTGGGGCCATCAGGACAACTGAAAAAGGGGCAACCGGTGAAACCCCATTTCTTATGAACATACGGCACCGAGGCGGTACTTCCCATTGAGCATTATGAGCCAACTCTCCGCATCATGCTGTATGATAAGGAGGCCAACTGGGAAGCCATGCGGCTTGCACTGGATGCTCTCCTAGAGCGAAGGGGCAACGCAGCCTTGCGTCATGAAATTTACCGTCTGAGAATGACAAGAGCCTACAACAAGCGGGTTCACAAACGACCCTTGAAAGTAGGAGATTTTGTGCTTCGCAAAATGGAAGCAACCGGTAGGGCCAATGAACAAGGCAAATTAACCCCAAATTGGGAGGGACCCTACCGGATCATTGAAGAAGTACGAGACGGCACATACCGCCTGGAAACCTCAAACGGTAGAAAGCTGCCTAGAACCTGGAATGTAGACAATCTCAAAAAGTACTACTTCTAGAAATTATATAGCTTTTGTAAACTTCTGCAAAATTAATGAGAAAAAATTACTACATATTATGCTTACATGCGCCATTTCTTGTGCTTACCACAAGCGGCTCTTCTTACAAAATTTTCATGCGCCATGTCTTCCTCTCAACACAAGCGGCCCTAAGAACTAACGAATCATCCGCTGACACCCATACGGGTGAATTCATCGAAGAGAACATCTCCCATTTGGGTGGAAAATTGTTCTAGTGATCAAACGTTAGGCGGCCCTACCCGCCTGAATGATCCATTGCACCAAAGAAACGCGGGCTAGCATTCCCAAACATGCAGCCGGCTTACTCTTTGCGTTAAGTACCACCAAGGGCTGGTCTCAAAACAGAAAGTCGGTACCCAATGTCGCCGCCTAATCCACTAAGAGAAGGCAGACCTCAAACATTTGGTTTAGGCCATAACCCATGCAAGGGTGTCCTTGCAAAAGCCCAACCGGCAAATGGACACCCTAAACCTACGGAAAGGCCTTTACAAAAACACCAGCCGGTAAATCAGTAAAAACCGACTGGCTTTCATTCTACGATTAGCACTTAGCTAAATTGTTAACATTCGTACTATGGCATATGGATAGCCACCTGGTACCACGTCACTTCTGCAAAAAGTAAGACGCAAAATTTTTTAATCTTTTGCAAGTAAAACTGCAAAAGAAATTGCAAAGGAAATTCATTCAAAGCCGGCTCAGCCGGTGGAAATGTTAAACAGAATAAATCGGCACAGCCGGTGAAAATATGAAATGTTTACAGAATAAACCAGCACAACCGGTGAAAATGTATATCAATACTCAAAATAATACTTAGAATAAACTAGCACAGCTGAGTAAGCCGACCCTTCCAGCGCTATTACAAAATAATGCACGGCACGCAGGCTGGGAGGTCGTTGCTATTCTAGCTGCACTGTCACCCGGTTAGCCTGAACCTGGTTCCCTTCCGGATGAGCTGGGTCGGTGGTGGGAACGGAGCCGGGAGCAACCTCATCCTCGACTACCTCTTCGTTGCCAGCCGCCTCCACCTGCATCCGCTGGAACTCGGTCTCAACCCATTGCTCATAAGGTTCAAGCCCCGGCTTGCCCTCCTCCTCAGCCAGAATGGCAAGATCTGCGTATTTGTAGGAGAGCTCCCAGACGTTGTAGTCTGTACCTGGATGGATAATAGAGAACGCCCTCTTCATCCGGTTCTCGCAGTCCTGCTCATTCTCCTCAATGAGCCGGCTCTGTTCAGCTTGGAGGGTGGCCTGGAAGTTGCCCTGTGCAGCAGCCGCCTCCTTGACCAGGCGGTCATTCTCTATTTGCAATCGTTTGCTGCTCTTCTCCGCCTGGTCAAGCCGCTTGAGGGGCTCCTCATGCTTCTTGAGCTCATCCTCAGCATTGTCCAGGGCCGCCTGAAGATTGTCCACTTTGAGCTTGGACTCTTTGAGGGCCTGTTAGAGGGCCTTGACCTGATCCGCCTGTCGCATGATTATATATTCAGTTTCTAATTCATGCACAATCATTGAATAGTGGGCAACGCTATGTGCGCCATCCGCAGAACGTTTGGCTCTTCTTAACTCCTCCTGCTTGCGGATGTAGGCCTTATTGAGCCCCTCCACGCGGAGCAGTGCCTGCAATAACACAGCCGGTATTAGTAGAAAAGCCGGATGTGCATACTACAAATAAAATGTCGGATGGGTCCTCATCAACTTACATCGGCCAGGTCGACCATTACACGGTCGGCATTGAAGGTATTGATTCCAGGAATCGCCTCCTTCTCATCCCGGGGGACGGCTTTCAGCATGGCCCGGGCATACTGAGCAGCATCCGGCCAGCGTGGTGAATTATCTGCACCAGAAACAGACGGTGAGAAAGCTGCATATGCTCCGCCTACGGACAGCCGGCTGATCGGAGGATCTCCCGGCTGAGACTGAGAATATGACTTAACCCGCATGGGTAGGTCAAGCAACGTGAGGTTGAAAGGGTTTGTACCTTGTTGGGAAGCTCTCTGGCCCCCGGCTGAAGATGGACCGGTTGTGGTCCTTATTGGGGTGACCTCTTTCAAGGCCGTTTCAGCTTTAGACCCGCCTGGGGTCTTTATTGTTTTACCGCCGGTAGTAGTCCGGGCGGTTGAAGGAGTCTTCTGCACCTTATGTGCAGGTTCCTCAACAGTCGGTCGTGGCCGGATCTGTTTTTGCAGGGAGCGAGGGGCTTTGCTCCCATCCGGAAACGAAGTCACAAACGGTCAGGTGAAGAAATAGCCAAAATAGCACCATGACAAACAAATAAAAAAGTCAGGCGGTCTAACCTTTTTAGCCGCCAGAGCGGCAAGCTTCTTCTCCAGATTCTCCTTCCGGATATCTGAAGCTTTCTTAGCGGGTGTCTTGGCGGTGGGCAACATGTTCTTTGCTTCTTCTGCAAAATACAAATACATCCGGTCAAGATCATAATAATATCGCACATTGCAATCAAAAGAAAAGTGTTAGCCAGCATAAAATTAACCGGCTGAGACTCGTAACCTACGTCTTTCGAACATGCTGCTAAGCCCGCAGGCGGACAAGAAGCACTCGTCCTTAAAGAATTCATGTTTGGGCACCCAGTTTTGGCACCCTTATTATCTCTCCGGTTGAGAGAGTGGAAGAGGTTAGTTCAAAAAAATCCGGAGTCCAATATGGCCTCCCTATCATTGTCCGGCACTGGGGGCAGCCGGCACTTCTACCCCAAAAGCTCTGGCTTCCGGTTGTAGGTCCGGAACTCCCTGTTCTCCTCTTCAGTCGGAGCTATGAACAGGTAAAACCGATTCTTCCAGTCCGACCATTTAGACGGCTTATCCAACTTCATCATGTATTGAGGATAACTCGTCAAAGTGTACCAGGCTCTACAGCCGCCTAGGCTTCTACTTAAATAATGCATATGGGCAAACGCCTCCCAGCCGGGGTTGAGATCCTGCATCTCGCAGGCGGCGATATACCCGAGAATGTTCACCTAAGAATTAGGGGTGAGTTGCCAAACGCCTAGGCCATATCCCCTAAGTATGGCCTTTATCGTGTTGTGAAGAGGGAAGCGGACCCCGGCCAGGAAAGCCGCTTCATAGCACCCAAACCAGTTGTCCGCGTAGGGTTGGTCGTCCTCCCATACAACCGTTCCATACTCCCCCGGTACGGACAACTTGTAACCTTTTCCAAGCGGCCGCTTGGTGATGAAGTCTATTAGGGAAGACCGCATGATGGCCCTGTCTCTAAGAGGCACGGCAATCATGAGAGGGTAGTTTCTACTTTTCCAAGAAGGCCTCTCCGCCTCCTCGCTATCTTCAGACTCGGTCAGGTAGCTAGAGCTACTGCTTTCGATGCGACTGCATCAGAGCCGGATGGGGAGTTGGGATCCTCGTTGACGGATCCTGGCAGCTCAGCCTCCTGAGCAGAGGAAGACTCCTCGTTGTAAGAGCCTAGGATGCTATCGCTTGGGGTGGCAATGCCACCGGATGGTTCTCTAGCCACCTCGTCCGGGGCTTGTCTCTCAGGCGACAACTCGTTTGAGTTCCCGCCTCTGTAATTGGGGTCCATAGCTGTTCCCCTAATTTTGGCCATCGTGTCCTGCACAGACACGGAGTCGGTCGATATAGGCGTTGAAAAGGGGAAATTCCAAAGATCAGAGGCGGTCGATCCAGTTCTAGACTCAACCGTACTAATTGACCGGCTAAGTTCACAACTATGCTCCTGGTATGGGTATAAAGGGTCCATCTACCTATGGGACTAATAAATAAAAACACAAGCAAAAGACGCAAACGGAAATACATGGAAAAGCGAGAAGGAATAGAGACGGTACCTAGAGGAATGGAGAATTTGCTGAAACCTCAAGAAATTTCTTGGGGACGCTTGCAAAGACACAGACGATCGGAAAACCGGCTGAGTTCTCTTGGGTACCCTCACGAAAATCCTTTGCTTGCTCGCTACCTCACAGGCGGTCTGAAAACCAGCTGCTCTCAACTATCAGATTTTCGTCTGCTCTCAACTCTTAAATACAGGATGCTCTCAAAATTCGAGAAATTTTACGAAGTTTGTAAATGAGCTCTCGAGGGTGTCTCTCTCTCTATTTATAGGGTTTGTTCCAGAAGGCGAAGAGTCACGACCCTTCCCCTTCTGCTTTTCCCTCCTCTTCCTTCAGTTAGAATCTGAAGAGGTACCAAAAAAAAAAATAAAAAAAAAATATTCTTCTTAGGCGCCACGTGGCACCTTGCCACGTCAGCACCTGAGAGGGGCAAATGTTTGGGAGTAAAAACTACCCCAGCCACGTGGCCCTATGGCTAAGCGATACGTGGCACCCAGCTATTGGTCAGCAGGGCTCCAATCCCCTGCTGACACGTGTCCATTGAACCCTAAATGGGGGACCAAGGCTCCCCACTATAAATAGTGAAAGGATCCTCATTAATGGGCATTCAATTCAAGATATTTAATACATTCTTAACCACTTACACCAAACCCGAGCAATATTAATTGCGGAATTCTCCCATTACGTGAAAAATAATTTCACTATTTTACACACTCTTTTCTTCCTGTACGTAACTGACTTGATCGTCGGAGGCGGAGCTCAAACCACCCGGAGTTCCTGGTTTTGCAGGTACAGGCGTTGAAGGGCATTCTTGGAATTGTAACTCTCCCGTAGGACACATCAAAAAACCCCAAAACCAAAGTGAAACAAATTCAAATAAAGCTTTTTTAATATAATGATTGTCCAATGCATTCAAAGATGCTGATTGTATCATATAAAAGTCAAACGCATTCAAACAAAGTTATTTGAAGAAAATCAAAGTCAAATGCATTCAATAAAAGCTAATTGAATCAAATGAAAGTCAACCTCATTCTAACAAAGCTTTTTAAGTCAATTTAAAAACAAACGCATTTAACAATTTTAATTAAAACAAATGAAAGTCAAACACATTCAAACAAAGCTTTTTGAATCAAATTAAAGTCAAATGCATTCAAAAAAGCTAATTGAATTAAATGAAAGTTAAATGCATTCTACAAAGCTAATTGAATCAAATGAAAGTCAAACACATTCAAACAAAGCTAATTGCATCAAATGAAAGTCAAACACATTCAAACAAAGGTTTTTGAATCAAATGAAAGTCAAATGCATTTTAAAAAGCTAAATGAATCATGTGAAAGTCAAACAAATTCAAACAAAGCTTTTTAAATCAATTGATTGTAAAATGCATTCAACGATGCTAATTGAATAATGTCTACACATTCAAACAAAGATTTTTGAATCAAATAGTAGTCACATGCATTCAACATAGCTAATTGAATCAAATGAAAGTAAATGACATTTTAATAAAGCTAAGTGAATCAAATGAAAGTCAACCACATTCAAACAAAGGTTTTGCATCAAATAAATTTAAAACACATTTAAATAAAGCTTTTTAAATCAAATGAAAGTCAAATAATTTCAACAAATCTAATTGAATCAAGTAAAAATAAAAACAAATTCAAACAAAGCTTTTTTAATATAATGATTGTCCAATGCATTCAACAATGCTAATTGTATCATATAAAAGTCCAACACATTCAAACAACGTTATTTGAAGAAAATGAAAGTCAAATGCATTCAATAAAAGCTAATTGAATCAAATGAAAGTCAACCTCATTCTAACAAAGCTTTTTATGTCAATTTAAAAACAAACGCATTTAACAATTCTAATTAAAACAAATGAAAGTAAAACACATTCACACAAAGCTTTTTGAATCAAATGAAAGTCATACAAATTCAAACAAAGCTTATTGCATCATATGAGAGTCAAACATATTAAAACAAAGCTTATCAAATGAAAGTCAAATGCATTCAAAAAAGTTAATTGAATCAAATGAAAGTCAAACAAATTCAAACAAAGCTTTTTGAAACAAATGATTGTCAAATCCATTGAACGGTGGTAATTGAATCATATGAGAGTTCAACACATTCAAACAATGCCTTTTGATTCAAATGAAAGTCCAATTCTTTCAAAAAAGCGAATTGAATCATGTAAAAGTCAAACAAAGCTTTTCGAATCAAATGATTGTGAAATGTATTCAACAATGCTAATAGAATCATATGAAACTCAAACACATTCAAACAAAGCTTTTTGAATCGAATGAAAGTCAAATTCATTCAACAAAGCTAATTCAATCATGTGAAAGTCAAACAAATTCAAACAAAGCTTTTTAAATCAAAAGATTGTAAAATGCATTCAACGATGCTAATTGAATCGTATGAACACATTCAAACAAAGCTTTTTGAATCAAATGGAAGTCAAATGCATTCAACATAGCTAAATGAATCAAATGAAAGTTAATGATATTCTAACAAAGCTAATTGAATCAAATTAAAGTCAACTACATTCCAACAAAGCTAATTAAATAAAATGAAATTGAAACACATTCAAACAAAACTTTTTAAAACAAATGGAAGTCAAATACATTTAAAAAAGCTAATCTAATCAAGTGAATATAATGAATGTCAAATGCATTCAAAGATGCTAATTGAATCATATGAAAGGCAAACACATTCAAACAAAGCTTTTTGGATCAAATTAAATTCAAATGCATTCAACAAAGCTAAATAAATCAAATGACAGTCAATTACATCCTTACAAACCAAATTAAACCAAATGAAAGTCAACCACATTCAAACAAAGCTAATTGAGTTAAATGAGAGTTTAACACATTCAAATAAAGCTTTTTGAATCAAACGAATGTCAAATACATTTTAAAAAGCTAATTTTATCAAGTGAAAGGCAAACAAATTCAAACAAAGCTTTTTGAATATAATGATTGTCAAATGCATTCAACGATGCTAATTGAATCATATGAAGGTCAAACACATTCAAACAAAGTTTTTTGATTCAAATGAAAGTCAAATTCATTCAACAAAGGCTCATTGAATCAAATGAAAGTTAATGATTATCTAACAAAGCTAATTGAATCAAATTAAAGTCAACCACATTCAAACAAAGGTTTTTACGTTAGTTTAAAAAAACGTATTTAAAATTTTTAATTAAATACAAAGGAAAGTCAAACACATTCAAACAAAGCTACTTGAATCAAATGAAAGTCAAGATATTCAAACAAAGCTTTTAAAATCAAATGAAAGTCAAGCACATTCAAACAAAGCTTTTTTATTCAAATGAAAGTCAAATGTAATGAAAATAACTAATGAAATCAAGTGAAAGTAAAACACATTCAAACAAGGCTTTTTGAATCAAATAAAAGTCAAATGCATTTAAAAAAGCTAATTGAATCATGTGAAAGTCAAACAAATTCAAACAAAGCTTTTTAAATCAATTGATTGTAAAATGCATTCAACGATGCTAATTGAATAATATCTACTCATTTAAACAAGGCTTTTTGAATCAAATGGAAGTCAAATGCATTCAACATAGCTAAATGAATCAAATGAAAGTCAATGACATTTTAATAAAGCTAATTGAATCAAATGAAAGTCAACCACATTCAAACAAAGGTTTTGAATCAAATAAAATTAAAACACATTCAAATAAAGCTTTTTAAATCAAATGAAAGTCAAATAATTTAAAAAAATCTAATTGAATCAAGTAAAAGTTAAACAAATTCAAATAAAGCTTTTTTAATATAATGATTGTCCAATGCATTCAACGATGCTAATTGTATCATATAAAAGTCAGACACATTAAAAAAAAGTTATTTGAAGAAAATGAAAGTCAAATGCATTCAATAAAAGCTAATTGAATCAAATGAAAGTCAACCTCATTCTAACAAAGCTTTTTAAGTCAATTTTAAAACAAACGCATTTAACAATTCTAATTAAAACAAATGAAAGTCAAACACATTCAAATAAAGCTTTTTGAATCAAATGAAAGTCAAATGCAATAGAAAAAGCTAATTAAATCAAGTGAAAGTCAAACACCTTAAAACAAAGCTTTTTGAATAAAATGAAAGTCAATTACATAATAACAAAGCTAATAGAATCAAATGAAAATCAACTACATTCAAACAAAGTTAATTGAATCAAATAATAGTCAAACACATTCAAACAAAGATTTTTGAATCAAATGAAAGTCAAATGCAATTAAAAAATCTAATTACATCAAGTGAAAGTCAAACACATTTAAACAAAGATTTTTGAATCAAATGAAAGTCAAATGCATTTAACTAAGCTAATTGAATCAAATGAAAGTCAAACACATTCAAACAAAGCTTTTTAAATCAAATGATTGTCAAATACATTCAACGATGTTAATTGAATCATATGAAAATCAAACACATTCAAACAAAGCTTTTTGAATCAAATGAAAACCAAATGCATTCAACAAAATTAACTAAATCAAATGAAAGTTAATGACATTCTAACAAAGTTAATTAAATCAAATGAAAGTCAAAAACCTTCAAAAAAAGCTTTTTGAATCAAATGAAAGTCAAATGTATTTAACAAAGCTAATTGAAACAAATTAAAGTCAAACACATTCAAACAAAACTAATTGCATCATATAAGAGTCAAACACATTCAAACAAAGCTTATCAAATGAAAATCAAATGCATTTAAAAAAACTAATTAAATCAAATGAAAGTCAAACACATTCAAACATAGCCTTTTGATTCAAATGAAAGTCCAATGCTTTCAAAAAAGCTAATTGAATCATGTAAAAGTCAAACAAAGCATTTCGAATCAAATGATTGTCAAATGTAATCAACAATGCTAATAGAATCATATGAAACTCAAACACATTCAAACAAAGCATTTTTTAATCAAATGAAAGTCAAATTCATTTAACAAAGCTAATTGAATCATGTGAAAGTCAAACAAATTCAAACAAAGCTTTTTAAATCAAAAGATTGTAAAATGCATTCAACAATGCTAATTGAATCATATGAACACATTCAAACAAAGCTTTTTTAATAAAATGAAAGTCAAATATATTAAAAATATCTAATTGAATCAAGTGAAAGTTAATCAAATTCAAACAAAGCTTTTTGAATATAATGATTGTCCAATGCATTCAACGATGCTAATAGAATCATATGAAAGTCAAACACATTCAAACAAATTTATTTGAATTAAATGAAAGTCAAATGCATTCAACAAAAGCTAATTAAATCAAATAAAAATCAAAGATAATATAACAAAGCTAATTGAATCAAATTAAAGTCAACCTCATTTAAACAAAGCTTTTTAAGTCAAAATCATTCAAACAAAGCTATTTGAAATATGAAAGCCAAACACATTCAAAAAAAGCTTTTTGAATCAAATGAAATACCAATGCTTTCAAAAAAGCTAATTGAATCACGTGAAAGTCAAACAAAGCTTTTTGAATCAAATGATTGTTAATTGCATTTGACGATGCTAATTGAATCTAATGAAAGTCAAAAAAATTCAAACAAAGCATTTTGAATAAAATTTAAGTCAAATGCAATCAAAAAAGGTAATTAAATCAAGTGAAAGTCAAACAAATTCAAACAAAGCGTTTTGAATCCAATGATTTTTAAATGCATTCAACAATGCTAATTGAATCATATAAAAGTCAATTACCTTCAAACAAAGCTTTTTGAATTAAATGAAAGTAAAATGTATTCAACAAAGCTAAATGAATCAAATGAAGGTCAATTAAATACTGACAAAGGTAATTGAATCAAATGAAAGTCATTGACAATCTAACAAATCAAATTAAATCAAATAAAAGTCAACCACAATCAAACAAGCTAATTGAATCAAATGAAAGTCATACACATTCAAACAAAGCTTATTGAATCAAATGAAAGTCAAATGCATTCAAAAAATCTAATTGAATCAAATGAAAGTTAAACTTATTCAAATAAAGCTTTTTAAATCAAATGATAGACAAATGCATTCAACGATGTTAATTGAATCATATGAAAGTCATACACATTCAAACAAAGCATATTGAATCAAATGAAAGTCAAATGCATTTAAAAAAGCTAATTGAATCATATGAAAGTCAAACACATTCAAACAAAGCTTTTTTAATCTAATGAAAGTCAAATGCATTCAACAAAGTTAATCGAATCAAATGAAGGTCAAACACATTCAAACAAAGCTAATTACATCAAATGAAAGTCAAACACATTCAAATAAAGCTTTTTGAATCAAATGAAAGTCAAATGCAATAAAAAAAAATCTAATTAAATCAAGTGAAAGTCAAACACATTCAAACAAACCTAATTGAATCATATGAAGTCAAACACCTTCAAACAAAGCTTTTTGAATCTTATGAAAGTCAATTACATAATAAAAAACCTAATTGAATCAAATGAAAATCAACCACATTCAAACAAAGTTAATTGAATCACATAAAAGCCTAACACATTTAAACAAAGCTTTTTGAATCATATGAAAGTCAAAAGCAACGAAATATCTAATTACATCAAGTGAAAGTCAAACACATTTAAGCATAGCTTTTTGAATCAAATGAAAGTCAAATGCATTCAACAAAGCTAATTGAATCAAATGAAAGTCAAACACATTCAAACAAAGTTTTTTAAATCAAATGATTGTCAAATGCATTCAACGATGTGAATTGAATTATATGAAAGTCAAACACATTCAAACAAAGCTTTTTGAATCAAATGAAAACCAAATGCATTCAACAAAGCTAATTAAATCAAATGAAAGTTAATGACATTCTAACAAAGTTAATTGAATCAAATGAAAGTCGAAAACATTCAAAAAAAGCTTTTTGAATCTAATTAAAGTCAAACACATTCTTAAAAATCTTTTTGAATCAAATGAAAGTCATTCACATTCAAACAAAGTTACTTGAATCAAATGAAAGTCAAGACATTCAAACAAAGCTTTTAAAATTAAATGAAAGTCAAGCACAATCAAACAAAGCTTTTTGAATCAAATAAAAGTCAAATGTAATGAAAATAACAAATGAAATCAAGTGAAAGTAAAACACTTAAAACAAGGCTTTTTTAATCAAATAAAAGTCAAATGCATTAAAGAAAGCTTATTGAATCAGATGAAAGTCAAACACATTCAAACAAAGCTTTTTAAATCAAATGATAGTCAAATGTATTCAACGATGTTAGTTGAATCATATGAAAGTCATACACATTCAAACAAAGAATATTGAATCAAATGAAAGTCAAATGCATTTAAAAAAGCTAATTTATTCATATGAAAGTCAAACACATTCAAACAAAGCTTTTTTAATCAAATGAAAGTCAAATGCATTCAACAAAGTTAATTGAATAAAATGAAGGTCAAACACATTCAAACAAAGCTAATTACATGTAATGAAAGTCAAACACATTCAAATAAATCTTTTTGAATCAAATGAAAGTCAAATGCAATAAAAAAAAGCTAATTAAATCAAGTGAAAGTCAAACACATTTAAACAAACCTAATTGAATCATATGAAGTCAAACACCTTCAAACAAAGCTTTTTGAATCTAATGAAAGTCAATTACATAATAAAAAACCTAATTGAATCAAATGAAAATCAACCACATTCAAACAAAGTTAATTGAATCACATAAAAGCCAAACACATTTAAACAAAGCTTTTTGAATCATATGAAAGTCAAAAGAACCGAAATATCTAATTACATCAAGTGAAAGTCAAACACATTTAAGCAAAGCTTTTTGAATCAAATGAAAGTCAAATGCATTCAACAAAGCTAATTGAATCAAATGAAAGTCAAACACATTAAAACAAAGTTTTTTAAATCAAATGATTGTCAAATGCATTCAACGATGTGAATTGAATTATATGAAAGTCAAACACATTCAAACAAAGCTTTTTGAATCAAATGAAAACCAAATGCATTCAACAAAGCTAATTAAATCAAATGAAAGTTAATGACATTCTAACAAAGTTAATTGAATCAAATGAAAGTCGAAAACATTCAAAAAAAGCTTTTTGAATCTAATTAAAGTCAAACACATTCTTAAAAATCTTTTTGAATCAAATGAAAGTCATACACATTCAAACAAAGTTACTTGAATCAAATGAAAGTCAAGACATTCAAACAAAGCTTTTAAAATTAAATGAAAGTCAAGCACAATCAAACAAAGCTTTTTGAATCAAATAAAAGTCAAATGTAATGAAAATAACAAATGAAATCAAGTGAAAGTAAAACACTTCAAACAAGGCTTTTTTAATCAAATAAAAGTCAAATGCATTAAAGAAAGCTTATTGAATCAGATGAAAGTCAAACACATTCGAACAAAGCTTTTTAAATCAAATGATAGTCAAATGTATTCAACGATGTTAATTGAATCATATGAAAGTCATATACATTTAAACAAAGAATATTGAGTCAAATGAAAGTCAAATGCATTTAAAAAAGCTAATTGATTCATATGAAAGTCAAACACATTCAAACAAAGCTTTTTTAATCAAATGAAAGTCAAATGCATTCAACGAAGTTAATTGAATAAAATAAAGGTCAAACACATTCAAACAAAGCTAATTACATCTAATGAAAGTCAAACACATTCAAATAAAGCTTTTTGAATCAAATGAAAGTCAAATGCAATAAAAAAAAGCTAATTAAATCAAGTGAAAGTCAAACACATTTAAACAAACCTAATTGAATCATATGAAGTCAAACACCTTCAAACAAAGCTTTTTGAATCTTATGAAAGTCAATTACATAATAAAAAACCTAATTGAATCAAATGAAAATCAACCACATTCAAACAAAGTTAATTGAATCACATAAAAGCCTAACACATTTAAACAAAGCTTTTTGAATCATATGAAAGTCAAAAGCAACGAAATATCTAATTACATCAAGTGAAAGTCAAACACATTTAAGCAAAGCTTTTTGAATAATGAAAGTCAAATGCATTCAACAAAGCTAATTGAATCAAATGAAAGTCAAACACATTAAAACAAAGTTTTTTAAATCAAATGATTGTCAAATGCATTCAACGATGTGAATTGAATTATATGAAAGTCAAACACATTCAAACAAAGCTTTTTGAATCAAATGAAAACCAAATGCATTTAACAAAGCTAATTAAATCAAATGAAAGTTAATGACATTCTAACAAAGTTAATTGAATCAAATGAAAGTCGAAAACATTCAAAAAAAGCTTTTTGAATCTAATTAAAGTCAAACACATTCTTAAAAATCTTTTTGAATCAAATGAAAGTCATACACATTCAAACAAAGTTACTTGAATCAAATGAAAGTCAAGACATTCAAACAAAGCTTTTAAAATTAAATGAAAGTCAAGCACAATCAAACAAAGCTTTTTGAATCAAATAAAAGTCAAATGTAATGAAAATAACAAATGAAATCAAGTGAAAGTAAAACACTTCAAACAAGGCTTTTTTAATCAAATAAAAGTCAAATGCATTAAAGAAAGCTTATTGAATCAGATGAAAGTCAAACACATTCAAACAAAGCTTTTTAAATCAAATGATAGTCAAATGTATTCAACGATGTTAATTGAATCATATGAAAGTCATACACATTCAAACAAAGAATATTGAATCAAATGAAAGTCAAATGCATTTAAAAAAGCTAATTGATTCATATGAAAGTCAAACACATTTAAACAAAGCTTTTTTAATCAAATGAAAGTCAAATGCATTCAACAAAGTTAATTGAATAAAATGAAGGTCAAACACATTCAAACAAAGCTAATTACATCTAATGAAAGTCAAACACATTCAAATAAAGCTTTTTGAATCAAATGAAAGTCAAATGCAATAAAAAAAAAGCTAATTAAATCAAGTGAAAGTCAAACACATTTAAACAAACCTAATTGAATCATATGAAGTCAAACACCTTCAAACAAAGCTTTTTGAATCTAATGAAAGTCAATTACATAATAATAAAGCTAATTGAATCAAATGAAAATCAACTACATTCAAACAAAGTTAATTGAATCACATAAAAACCAAACACATTTAAACAAAGCTTTTTGAATCATATGAAAGTCAAAAGCAATGAAAAATCTAATTACATCAGGTGAAAGTCAAACACATTTAAACAAATCTTTTTGAATCAAATGAAAGTCAAATGCATTCAACTAAGCTAATTGAATCAAATGAAAGTCAAACACATTCAAACAAAGTTTTTTAAATTAAATGATTGTCAAATGCATTCAACGATGTTTATTGAATTATATGAAAGTCAAACACATTCAAACAAAGCTTTTTGAATCAAATGAAAACCAAATGCATTAAACAAAGCTAATTAAATCAAATGAAAGTTAATGACATTCTAACAAAGTTAATTGAATAAAATGAAAGTAAAAAAAACATTCAAAAAAAGCTTTTTGAATCTAATTGAAGTCAAACACAATCTAACCAAGCTTTTTGAATCAAATGAAAGTCATACACATTCAAACAAAGTTACTTGAATCAAATGAAAGTCAAGACATTCAAACAAAGCTTTTAAAATTAAATGAAAGTCAAGAACAATCAAACAAATCTTTTTGAATCAAATGAAAGTCAAATGTAATGAAAATAACTAATGAAATCAAGTGAAAGTAAAACACATTCAAACAAGGCTTTTTGAATCAAATAAAAGTCAAATGCATTAAAGAAAGCTAATTGAATCAGATGAAAGTCAAACACATTCAAACAATGCTAATTGCATCAAATGAAAGTCAAACACATTCAAACAAAGCCTTTTGAATCAGATAAAAGTCAAACACATTCAAACAATGCTAATTGAATCAAATGAAAGTCAAGCACATTCAAACAAAGCTTTTTTATTCAAATGAAAGTCAAATGTAATGAAAATAACTAATGAAATCAAGTGAAAGTAAAACACATTCAAACAAGGCTTTTTGAATCAAATAAAAGTCAAATGCATTTAAAAAAGCTAATTAAATCATGTGAAAGTCAAACAAATTCAAACAAAGATTTTGAAATCAATTGATTGTAAAATGCATTCAACGATGCTAATTGAATAATATCTACACATTCAAACAAAGCTTTTTGAATCAAATGGTAGTCAAATGCATTCAACATAGCTAAATGAATCAAATGAAAGTCAATGACATTTTAATAAAGCTAATTGAATCAAATGAAAGTCAAATAATTTCAAAATCTAATTGAATCAAGTAAAAGTTAAACAAATTCAAACAAAGCTTTTTTAATATAATGAAAGTCCAATGCATTCAAGGATGCTAATTGTATGATATAAAAGTCAAACACATTCAAACAAAGTTATTTGAAGAAAATGAAAGTCAAATGCATTCATTAAAAGCTTATTGAATCAAATGAAAGTCAACCTCATTCTAACAAAGCTTTTTAAGTTAATTTAAAAACAAACGCATTTAAAAATTCTAATTAAAAAAAAATGAAAGTCAAACACATTCAAACAAAGCTTTTTGAATCAAATAAAAGTCAAATGCATTCAAAAAAGCTAATTGAATCAAATGAAAGTTAAATGCATTCTACAAAGCTAATTGAATCAAATGAATGTCAAACACATTCAAACAAAGATTTTTAAATCAAATGATTGTCAAATGCATTCAACGATGTTAATTAAATCATATGAAAGTCATACACTTTTAAACAAAGCATATTAAATCAAATGAAAGTCAAATGCATTCAAAAAAGCTAATTGAATCATATGAAAGTCAAATACATTCAAACAAAGCTTTTTGAATCAAATGAAAGTCAAATGCATTCAACAAAGTATGTTGAATCAAATGAAGGTCAAACACATTCAAACAAAGCTAATTAAATCAAATGAATGTCAAACACATTCAAATAAAGCTTTTTGAATCAAATAAAAGTCAAATGCAATACAAAAAGCTAATTAAATCAAGTGTAAGTCAAATACATCCAAACAAAGCTAATTTATTCATATGAAGTCAAACACCTTCAAACAAAGCTTTTTGAATCAAATGAAATTCAATTACATAATAACAAAGCTAATAGAATCAAATGAAAATCAACGACATTCAAACAAAGTTAATCGATTAAAATAAAAGTCAAACACATTCAAACATAGCTTTTTGAATCAAATGAAAGTAAAATGCAATGAAAAATTCTAATTACATCAAGTGAATGTCAAACACATTTAAACAAAGCTTTTTGTATCAAATGAAAGTCAAATACATCAAATGCATTGCTATGGATGCTTAGTTTATTCACTGTTATGCTGCCAATCCGGATCGTAGTAATGCTGTTACTATCACCTTTGTATATGGTCTGCACTCTATTCACGATAGGAAAGGGATGTGGGATGGAATTAGGACTCTGAGTTCTAATGGTATGCCCTGGATTTGTACTGGAGATTTTAACTCTATTCTTTCTCAGGATGACAGAATTAATGGTGTTGTAGTCACTGACTATGAAACCTGTGACTTTAGAGACTTTGTTGATTATATGCATTTTGTCGAAATTAAGAGTATTGGGGCTCACTTTTCTTGGTCAAATAAGGCTCTTAGTGGTCCTCGTACCCTTACTAGAATTGACAGCCATGCATAACATTCTCTCGTTCTCGCATATGCTGCTTTATTAGAGCTAGCTTGAAGTTCGGCATTGAGATATCGTCTTGCACATTCTCAAACAAGGAACTTTTTGGTGTTAAACGGTTTCGGACACCATTAATAACCAAGGTGGGCAGCCGGCAACCGAGAGTTTGAGTTCAACATTTTACTTGCATTTTACTTGAGTTTGAGTTTGAGCTCATGCCTTTTCAACCAAGTGCCGACTTTTTTAGGTGAGTCGGTGTACTTAACACATGCGCCTGGCTGGGGCTGGGCTGAACGCCATCGGCTCTCAGCAATTTAGTTGGTAAGCTAGGCAAGTGATATAATTGGTGATAAGGCCGGTTTATTTTGCCATGATGTGTCGGCTGTCCTCATAGCGTTCTTGCCAATTATATATTAGCCGCTTTTCATTAAAGAGTGTCGGCATCTGGCTGCTCCCACAAGGTGAGTTTACTCGCCCATCGCCATATCTAGATGGTCTTCATACACTAAGTGTGAACGGTACACACTCAATCATACGCTTGTCGCTTGTATTAATCACCATAATGGTTATTGATGGTATGATGTTGCTGCTTGTATGAGAGAAAGGGGGGTTTGTTAGCTTCTCTTGATGGCTTAACAGCCGGTGGTACAGTGCTTCCCCTACATACATACAGCCGCCTAGCCACCTACTTTGTACATACACACGAACTCATTCGACTCGGCATTTAGAGTCGCTTGTTCTTGGAGTGCCGTTTGATATTCTGTTGTTTGCCCATGATACTTCGAGATTCAAGAATCACTTAGCTTGAGGTTACATGTGGAGCATGTCGGCTTCTTTCATGGTTACGAGGACTTGTTTGTTAGCGTCGTACCGCAATCGGCTTTAGGAGGGTTACACAAACGCCATTTCTTCAAATTCATCTAGCTTTCTCAAGGCTATCCTCATTTATCACCGGCTGTTTGATAGCTCGGATTAGGCTTGCTGTTTTGCGGCCGTGTTGTCAAACACCTTATACTTGATGCTATACGTACACTTGATGCTAGTTGTTTAAATTTAACCAACCAAGCTATACGTACACTTGTTGCGTTTGTTGTGAAGGTCGCCTGCTTTAACATGGCTGGCTGCCTCTTGCTTGATAGCTTGAGGAACGATGCCTAGGTGCCGCTTAGGATACACAAGTGAGTTGCTTTCCCATCTAACTTTACACTTGTCTTTTCTCATAATGCAAGTAAGCTAGCTTCTCTATATAGAAAATGAAAGATGAATAGATAATGGACAAGCTTGTTCCACTAATTAATAAAATAGTTAATAAACTAGTGGAGCTTTGCCGCCTGACATCATCCCCAAATTGAGTGGACCAGCTCATAAAGCATAGAAAATACTTGGGAATTAATGATGGCGTTTATGGTGTATTGGAGTGTGAAATTAGTTGGCTTTCGTTGCAAGTAGCACAGCCCCACTCAACAGATTTAAAGAAACAAGTCGCCTTTTTTTTTTTTTTTTTTTTAAATTCAAAATCATAATAATGATTTGATAATAATAATAGCCTACAAGCTTGACCATCCGACTCCTGTTATTCGGCCGTATGGCGTTTGTGGCACATGCGGGGCCGACTAGTTTTTATGGGATCCAGACCGACGGGAGGTGCCGCCTATCTGGCTCTCGTAATTTGATTGGGTATACGTCATGGAGGTATTATGAAGACTGTCTTGAAAATCGGTAGTAGTGGCCGACTCTGACAGTTGGTGATTCTTCTTTTGCTCGATTATCATTCGAGCATCAGAGTATGTTTTCCTTGATCCATCCAATTGAATAAGGCGGATGGGCTTCCTCTTCCCTAGAGAAGGGAAGCGGTACTTTGTTAGGTCGATCACTGGCGCTTCTCTCCCCTTAGGTCTAGGGTGAGGAGTTGCCTCCCGATCCTTTGCAGGTTTCTTCCTCCCAGATTGGGAGGGTCTTCTGGCCGACTGTTCCTTTGCAGGAACAAGCACCCTTCTATTGATCAAGTCTTGGATCTCTCCTTTGAAACTACTCATGAGGGTCATGAGTTCATTCCTGGTTATAGGGGCAGATCCCTCGGCCGCCTGTTGATGATCAGGCGGCGGGCCGGCTGGTTTATTAGATTTAGCCAGGCAGTCTCCCCGTTCCCTCCTTTCGATGGGACGGGTGCGTCGAGCTCTAAGGGACCCGTCAGGGGCCGTGTGAGTCTCAACTTCATATTCATCGTCGGTATCCTAGTCTGACTGGACCAGGGGGTCGTCCATGGAACGCTTCTCACTTAGAACCGGTACAGACTGTGATACCATCTCGAAAGTACTCTCCCCACAAACGGCGCCAAAATGTTTCTGGGTTTTTTGATGTCCTGCGGGAGAGTTATAATTCCGGGACTGGTATCCTTGCGCTTGTACCTAAAAAACAACGGAGACTCTGGGTAGTAGGAGCTCCGCCTCCGACGATCAAGTTAGTACATGTTTGAGGAGTAAATGATGCGGAAAATAAAGAGGGGTGATCTGCTTGTTCCTCTAGGGGAGGAGTGATCCGGAAGTGCAAATAATGCTAAGTCTGGTCTAGCAAATAGTATGCACGTGTGTTTAGGCTTCTCTAGGTGAGATCATTCTCCCGTTTAATGGAAGCTAATGACCTGTTTATATAGCCTCGAAGTACGTGCCCAATACTAGGTTTTTCTGGGAAAACCTAGGACTGATTGGGCTTGCCTCGGGAATTGGGCCTGTGATGGCCGTTTTCCAGGTTGGCGGATAATGGGCCACATGGCGTGGCCTGATTAGTCCATGTTGGACCTCTTAGGGTCACAAGTGGCGGACGCTGATTGGCCCACGTGGTGGACACGTGGCAGGTCTGGATTGGTCCATTTGTCATGGGTAATTTTACCCTAAACTATTTTTAATAAACCTAATTGAATAAAATGAAAGTCATCTACATTCAACCAAAGCTAATTAAATAAGATAAAATTCAATAACATTTCAACAAAGCTTTTTGAATCAAATGAAAGTCAAACGCATTCAAAAAAGCTAATTAAATAAAGTGAAAGTGAAACACATTCAAACAAAGTGATGTGTAAGCAAGGTGAGAAACTTGTTTACAAATGGTCTGGAATGCGTCTTGTGTTTAGTTTAATTTAGAAGTATCAATGTGGAGTAATTAAGAAGGTTTAGGGGAACTCTCACCCTTAACTTTGAGGATATAACAATGGGGAACACTCACTCATTTGTTTGGGCGTAGTAGTGATTAGGGAACTCTCACCTATTCGACAACTACCAGTTTAAGTCTTAAGAACTTTCACTAAAACACAAACTCTTAAAATTGAGGTAACTCTCAAATTTGGAAAATAAACCTGACTAGCACAAGTCAAATTTAGATCATACACTCGTGTGTTTTGGAAAATTTTCTGAATACCTTTCATTGATCATTAGCATGCTATTTATAGCTTTTAGTACATTATTTAATTGCCACTACACTTAGCTAAAATAAACAATAAATCAAAAATAACAAAGCTGAAAATAAGGGTAGATTAAGTGGCTCATAACCGTCCAAAATAATCCCCATTACAACTAATTATTTCTCTAATTAAGGGAGCTTAAAACAAGGGAAGAATAGCTTAAAATAAGGGAAGAATAACTCCCAAAACGTTCAGCAAATTGACTCCCAAATGTTGTCCAAATTCGTCCTCCAAAGTAGCCTTGAAATGCGCCTTTGTAACCTCCCAATTAAGCCTTCATTCAAGCTCCTTTATTACGAAATTAAACCAGCAAAGACCCCCCCAATAATAACACTTAAATGTGAATAAAAACCAGCTTGAAACTCTCCTTAAAGTATGCATTAAATCAGCCTACATTCCCCCATTATTAAGGTAATTAGTCACGCTCAATACGGTGCAACCATTTGAGGAATTATATGGACCGTGCACGCCAAAATCCATAGGAGTAGCATCGAAGAAAGACTTAGACAAAATCAATTCCCTAACGTTCGACTCTTGGACTGGAATATTCGAACCTTGACCACTTTGGTCATCCTCCCCTTCTTCAAAGGGAATTGCCCTCAATTCTTCATCATTATAGTACGGTGCTAGATCCCCCACATTGAATGTGCTTGAGACGCCATACTTTCCTCCCAAATCTACCTTGTAGGCATTGTCATTGATCTTTTCCACTATCTCAAATGGACCCTCGGCTCGTGGCATGAGCTTGTTCTTCCTTTGATTGGGAAATCTTTCCTTCCTCATGTAGATCCACACTAAGTCACCAACTTCAAAGCTTCTCACGTTTTTGACTCTCTTGTTGGCTTGCTTCTTATAGATTTCATTAGCCTTCTCGATGTTCTTCCTCACTTCTTTGTGGATTTTTATCATGAACTCGACTTGTTCCTTGTCACCTCCATGCACGAACTTGTCTTGAGGCAAAGCTATGAGATCAATTGGAACATAGGGATTAGAACCATAGACTACTTCAAAAGGAGAATACTTTGTAGTAGCACTAGGAGTTCTATTGTAAGCAAACTCGGCATGAGCAAGCTTGACATCCCAATCTTTGGTGCTCTTACTAACCAAGGTCTTACGCAAAGAACCTAGCACCCTATTCACCACCTCGGTTTGGCCATCGGTTTGGGGGTGATGTGAGGTAGAAAACAGCAACTTGGTTCCCATAAGACGCCACAAAGACTTCCAATAATGACTTAGGAACTTTGTATCTCGATCTGAAACAATGGTGCGTGGGACTCCATGGAAACGAACAATCTCATCAAAATAAAATTTCGCCACCTTCATAGCATCCTCGGTTTTATGACAAGGGACAAAGTGAGCCATCAACCACCACCATGATTGAGTCCTTACCTCTTTGAGTTCTAGGTAAAGCCACAATGAAATCCATGCTTATGTCTTCCCAAGGTCTCTCCGGAATTGGCAATGGCTTATAAAGACCCTTGTGAAACACCATCTTTGCCCTTTGACAAGTAGAGCAACGAGCTACAACATGGTGAACAGTAGATAGCATGTTAGGCCAATAAAAGTGAGCTTGAAGAAGCTCAATAGTCTTTTGAACTCCGAAATGGCCTGCTAGACCTCCTCCATGCGCCTCATGAATCAACAAGCTTCGAATTGGACATTTAGGAATGCATAACCTATTTCCCTTAAAAAGAAAATCATTTTGTAAGGAAAATAAATCATAAACTCCATTCACGCATTTCTCCAAAATGACCTTGAAATCATCATCTTCCTTGTAGTATTCTTTGATCAATTCGAACCCAAGGACTTTAGCCTCAACGACTCCAAGTAAAGTATGCCTTCGAGATAAGGCATCTGCAACAACATTCGCCTTTCCACTCTTGTACTTGGATGAAAAGTTAAATGTTTGTAAGAATTCAACCCACTTTGCATGCCTCGAACTCAACTTCTTTTGGCCATGGATGAACCTCAAAGATTCATGGTCAGAATGAAGTATGAATGGTTGTGGCCTCAAGTAATGCGATCAATGATCCAAAGCTCGCACCATTGCATAGAACTCCTTGTCATATGTGGAATAATTCAGCTTGCCTTTGTTCAATTTCTCACTAAAGTAGGCAATAGGACGCCCTTCTTGAATCAACACGGCACCAATCCCCTTTCCACTTGCATCACACTCAACTTCAAATGCTTTTGAAAAATCTGGAAGTGCTAGGATAGGTGTATTGCACATTTTCTCTTTGATCACTTCAAACGCCTTTTGAGCTTGAGGAGTCCACTCAAACGAGCCCTTCTTTGTGCACTCGGTGATAGGGGCCATGAGAGTGCTAAAATTGCGAATGAACCTCCTATAAAAGGAAGCTAATCCATGGAAAGAACGGACCTCCGTGAGTGTCTTTGGGCTAGGCCATGATTGAATTGCCTCAACCTTGCTAGGATCAACTTTCACACCTTCACTTGAAATAATGTAACCAAGAAAAGTGACCTCATATAGCATAAAAATACATTTTTCAAGTTTTCCATACAATTTTTGTTCTCTCAAAACAGTGAAAACTTTAAATAAATGTATCAAATGTTCGTCCCCACTTTTGCAATAAATAAGGATATCATCAAGGTACACCACCACGAACTTGCCAAGGAAAGGCCGCAACACCTCGTTCATCAACCTCATGAAAGTGCTAGGTGCGTTGGTGAGTCCAAATGGCATCATGAGCCACTCATACAAACCGTGCTTGGTTTTGAAAGCGGTCTTCCATTCATCTCCTTCTCTCATCCGAATTTGATGATAACCACTTCTCAAATCAACTTTTGAAAACACCTTCGAGCCACTCAGTTCATCAAGCATGTCATCTAGCCTTGGAATTGGAAACATGTACTTGATAGTAATATTGTTAACAGCCCTACTATCAATACACATACGCCATGTACCATCCTTTTTAGGGACCAAAAGAGCAGGAACAGCACACGGACTCATAGACTCACGTACATACCCCATACTCATCAACTCCTCTATTTGACGTTGCAATTCCTTAGTTTCCAAAGGATTACACCTATAGGCAGGTTTGTTAGGTAAAGGGGCACCGGGAATGAGGTCAATTTGATGTTCAATTCCCCTCAAAGGTGGTAACCCTTTAGGTAACTCATCGGGAAAAACATCCTCAAAATCCTTAATCAATTGAGCCAATTTGGGGTTTTGACTCACAAAATTTTCGTGGACCTCTTTAGAGTACAACAAGTATAATTCATCCTTACCATCAATTTCCCTTTCAAATTCCTTAAGGGTAAGCAATGACACCTCCTTTGATTGTTTAGGATTTTGTGAAAACCGTGGGGGTGGTAAGGGGTGCAATTTTTTTTGTTTTCCTTGGTGAGTTATAGTGTAAGTGTTATGGTACCCATCATGTTGAGATTTTCGATCAGTTTTCCAAGGTCTACCAAGCAAAATATGACAAGCATCCATAGACACAACATCACACAGTTGAGTATCATGATAAGACCCAATAGAAAAACTAATCATGCATTGTTTCCTAACCCCCGTACTAGAACTAGAGTCCAACCAACTCAACTTATAAGGATGTGGGTGATTTGTAGTTGTAAGACCAAGCCTAGTTACCAAGGTTTTGGAAACTGTGTTTGCCTCACTACCACCATCAACAATTAAATCACATACCTCGCCTTTAATCTTGCACTTGGTGATGAAAATATGTTGCCTTTGTGGTGCTAAGGGTTCCTCAACATGAGCTTGCAACGCCCTTCTCACAACCAAACTTGTTTTGGTCTCTTTTTCGGGGAAACATTGCTCTTCCTCCTCGTCCCCTTCAGTAGAATTCACGTCCTCCACTTCTTCAACCTCGAAATCCTCCCAATTGATAGTTTGGTTAGCAATAAGCTTTACCTCTTGTATGGTCAAAGCTCTTGAATTTGGACAATCCTTCTTAAAATGACCCCTACCTGACGCGCCAAGTGATGTGTAAGCAAGGTGAGAAACTTGTTTACAAATGGTCTGGAATGCGTGTTGTGTTTAGTTTAATTTAGAAGTATCAATGTGGAGTAATTATGAAGGTTTAGGGGAACTCTCACCCTTAACTTTGAGGATATAACAATGAGGAACACTCACTCATTTGTTTGGGCGTAGTAGTGATTAGGGAACTCTCACCTATTCGACAACTACCAGTTTAAGTCTTAGGAACTCTCACTAAAACACAAACTCTTCAAATTGAGGTAACTCTCAAATTTGGAAAATAAACCTGACTAGCACAAGTCAAATTTAGATCATACACTCGTGTGTTTTGGCAAATTTTCTGAATACCTTTCATTAATCATTAGCATGCTATTTATAGCTTTTAGTACATCATTTAATTGCCACTACACTTAGCTAAAATAAACAATAAATCAGAAATAACAAAGCTGAAAATAAGGGTAGATTAAGTGGCTCATAACCGTCCAAAATAATCCCCATTAGAACTAATTATTTCTCTAATTAAGGGAGCTTAAAACAAGGGAAGAATAACTTAAAATAAGGGAAGAATAACTCCCAAAACGTTCAGCAAATTGACTCCAAAATGTTGTCCAAATTCGTCCTCCAAAGTAGCCTTGAAATGCGCCTTTGTAACCTCCCAATTAAGCCTTCATTCAAGCTCCTTTATTACGAAATTAAACCAGAAAAGACCCCCCCAATAATAACACTTAAATGTGAATAAAAACCAGCTTGAAACTCTCCTTAAAGTATGCATTAAATCAGCCTACATTCCCCCATTATTGAGGTAATTAGTCACGCTCAATACGGTGCAACCATTTGAGGAATTATATGGACCGTGCACGCCAAAATCCATAGGAGTAGCATCGAAGAAAGACTTGGACAAAATCAATTCCCTAACGTTCGACTCTTGGACTGGAATATTCGAACCTTGACCACTTTGGTCACAAAGCTAATTGCATCAAATTAAAATAATACACACTCAAACAAAGCTTTTTGAATCAAATGAAAGTCAAATGCATTCAAAAAAGCTAATTAAGTTAGGTGAAAGTGAAACACATTCAAACAAAGCTAATTGCATCAAATCAAAATCAAACACATTTAAACAAATCTTTTTGAATAAAGTGAAAGTCAAACAAATTAAACACAGCTTTTTGAGTCAAATGATTGTCAAATGCATTTAACGATGCTAATTGAATCGTGTGAAAGTTTAACACATTCAAACAAAGCTTTTTAAATCAAATGAAAGTAAAATGCATTCAACAAAGCTAAATGAATCAAATGAAAGTCAATGACATTCTAACAAAGCTAATTAAATCAAATGAAAGTCAAGCACATTCAAACAAAGCTAATTAAATCAAATGAAATTCAAACACATTCAAACAAAGCTTTTTGAATTAAATGAAAGTCAAATGCATCCTAAAAAGCTAATTGAATTAGATGATTGTCAAATGCATTCATTGATGCTAATTGAATTATATAAAAGTTAAACACATTCAAACAAAGCTTTTTGAATCAAACGAAAACCAAATGCATTTAACAAAGCTAATTAAATCAAATGAAAGTTGTTTGGGGTAAAAATTACCCCAGCCACGTGACACAATGAGGGACTGACACGTGTCAACCTTATACAAGCCCAAAGGAATCCAATCAGAGGATGCCACATGGCATTATACCCCTAATAGGTGAGCGGATTCTCGTCTTCTATAAAAATAGGAAGCATCCTGATTTATTCAAGATTCATAAATACACACAAAACCCGAGCAATATTAATTGTGGAATATCTCTGAATCAGTGAGAAAACCCTATTTACTTTCTGCACTTTTACCCATCTGTAATCATACTAACTTGATCGTCGGAGGCGGAACTCCACCCAACCGGAGTTTCGTGGTTTTGCAGGTACAGACGTCAGGCGCACATACTCCGTATTGTAACTCTCTCGAGGGACTCCAAAAAACCCCGAAACATTTGGCGCCGTCTGTGGGGAGAATACTACTGAGATGGCATCTAACACTGTGCCGAATGTAAAGGGCAGCTGACACGGACCATGAAAGTGGCAGTGGTGATGACTACAAAGTCGAAACCTTCATGGCCCCAGACGGGTCATTTCATTCCTGGCGCACCCGTTCCAAGGAAACAAGGGAACAGGACCAAGACAAAGCTGGTCCCAACAACCTAGGTGGCAAGCCTGTTGGACAACCCTAGGCGGCGGAGGGTGCTTCCCCCGTTACCAGAGACGAGCTCATCAAATTCATGACAAGTTTCAAAGGGGAAATAAAGGACATAATCAAGAAGTCAACTTGCCCAAGCAAGGGCCAGTCGGCAAAGAAGTCTTCTGGAAAGAAGAAAATCAAGGACCGGGTGCCTACTTCTCACACCAAGACCAAGGGGACGGATGGGCCCCTCATAGACCCTCAAAACTTCGTTTCTTGAATCAGGGCAAAGGAAGGCCATCCGGCATACACAGCCGGATGGGTCAAAGAAGACTTTCTCGAACGCCCGATGTTCATCTAGGAGAAGAGAAGTCAGAGCATGTCTCAGTCGGCCTCCACGTCGACCTACCCAAACATTTTCCAAAATGCTTTAATGAAGCATTCGGAGACGCAACAAGGGAGTCAGTCACGCGGCCTATCCACACGTACTGGTCCTCATGTGATCCAGCAGGTCCCAACAGCCATACGACCCGTATGGATCTCCCTTCATGAAGTCGGCTCCCTTTGGGGGTCAGGCGACATACCAGGTCTAGCCTATGGACTGGCAGCTCCCACTGCTAAACCTTGGGGAACAGCTGTCGGCTTTCTCCCAGGAAATAACCGAGGCGGCACCGCCGACTAAGGTTAATAATGTGTTGGTTGGTACCTACGACGGTACCACCAACCCGCAAGATCACCTAATGGCATACACCAACCTCATGTACCTAAAGGGGTTTGATGACGCCACTTGGTGCAGATGCTTCCCAACTACATTGAAGGGCATAGCGCAACGATGTTTTGGCAACCTGCCGGCCGGGTACATCAATAATTTCAAGACACTTGCATACCTGTTTGCGTTCAACTTCTCCATGAACATCCCTGCCAAAAAGACAAGTCTCGACCGAGGGGCTCTACAGTAGGGTGACAAGGAAGGACTTTGGTCCTATGTCAGGCGGTTCAATCTGATGAGAATTCAGATTCAGGGGCTGTTTGACGAAGTTTCATATACAGACTTCTTCAAGGGTTTGAAGGATGGGTCAAATTTTAAATTTGACCTGGTCCGCAAGAGGGTGGCTACCCTCCAAGAGGCGCTGATAGAGGCTAAAGCCTATATAAAGGCAACAGAACTCTGCGCCCTAAAGCACTCATCGGAACCCAAGCGGTCCGAAAAGAGAGACAGTCGGCCTACCCAGCCGGCCAAAAAGGAAGAAAAGAAAAAAAAAGAAGTCTGGGCAGCAGACCGCACTGGTCAGCCGTCCCACAAGAAACAGAGGAAGTTAGAGCCGTAAGTCCCCTAGTACGAGTTCATTAAGGACTGCTCCTCCATCCTCATGGAGATTAAAGACCGGTTGACCCTTTAAAAACCGGCTGCAATGAAGAACACTGTCAAGAACAGAGACAAGAGCTAGTATTGTCACTTCCATGACGATGTAGGCCATGAAACCAATGGTTGCTATAGCATCAAACGGCTATTGGACCGTTTGGCTGATGAGGGGGCTCTGAAGTCTTACTTGGTGAAATCCAAAGGCAACCCCAAATCAAGCGCTGGACAACCGTCAAAGAAGCCAACTGCGAGCTCTGAAACTAATGAAGAGCACATCTTCACCATAGCAGGCGGCTTCATAAGCAAGGGTCCTACCATCCGGGGCACCAAAGATAACATCCGGAAGCTGTCCAACCCAGAGGATGAAGGCCAGGCGTTGTAAGACACCTTCCTTGAGGTCTTCTTCTCTGAGAAGGATCGGGGTATGGTCAGGTGACCCCACGATGACCCCATTGTCATCGAATGCAAGGTTGCCAACCAACGAGTTGGCCGAATCCTAATTGATACCGGGAGCTCATCTGACCTGATCAGCTATCACTGCTTGACGAAGCTCAAGTACTAGCCTAGCAGCATGCACAAGGCTCCTTACCCCCTAGTCGGCTTTTGGGGAGGAGTAGTGCATCCGTTGGGGAGGATTGACCTACCCATCCAACTAGGAGTGAAGGGGGAAGGGTGGCACATGGTCGTCAAATTTTTGGTGGTTAAGGAATTGACCTCCTACAACCTTATTCTAGGTCGTCCCACCCTCAACGAGTCCAAGGCAGTCATCATCCCATCTTATGCTGATTAAGTTTGAGAGGGATGAAGGGTCAGTGGGTGCCCTGAACGGAGATCAAAAGACGGCTAAGGAGTGCTACCTCTCAGACGTCAGGCCGACGGCTACGGCAGCCGGTCATAACGAAGAACCCATTGACCTCGATGACAAGGAAGCCGCGCCTGCTCCCAAGGCCGCCGGAAAAAAGCGAAAGGCGGACCAATTGGTCGGGGAAAGGCCGGATGACTCCCGACCCTAGTCAGCTAGTGAGAGCATTTATTTTGTCCTGGACGACAGCCGCCCTAACAGAACCATCAAAGTTGGGACGGTTGCTTTTGAAAAGTTGGGAGCGGACTTGCTCCAACTTCTGAGAGAGTTCAAAGACATATTCGCCTTTGAAGTGGAGGAGATGCTAGGCATCAGCCCGGATCTAGCCGTCCGCAAGCTAGGCGTTGATCCCAAAATGAAGCCGATTATGCAAAAGAAGAGGGATCATGGCAAGGAAAGGTCTCAGGCGGCAGCCGCCGAGTTCAAAAAGCTCCTAGATGCCGGGTTCATTCGGCAATGTCACTACCCAGATTGGGTAGAAAATGTTGTCCTTGTCAAGAAGCCAAATGGTACCTGGCGGATGTGTGTAGATTACACAGATCTATACAAGGCATGTCCGAAGGATAGCTACCCACTTCCTAAGATCGACCGCCTAGTCGACTCTACAGCCGGCCATGCCTTAATGAGTTTCATGGACGCCTACTCAGGCTTCCATTAGATCCCCCTATGGAAAAAGGATCAAGAGAAGACGACCTTTGTCATCAGTCAGGGGTTGTATTGCTGCACGGTGATGTCGTTTGGGTTGAAGAATGCGCCTGCTACCTTCCAACGAATGATTAACACGGTTTTCATCAGTTGGAAGGAACGTAGAGGCGTATATTGATGACATGATAGTCAAATCCAAGCTACAGGCTGACCACCTAGCCGACCTTCGAGAAACCTTCACCACCCTTAGGCGGCACAAGGTCATGCTTAATCCCTAGAAGTGTGTTTTTGGTGTTGAGTCTGGGAAGTTTCTCGGATTTCTGATTAATCAAAAAGGCATAGAGGACAATCCGGAGAAGTTATAGGCGGTGATTGACATGAATTCACCTTGCACCGTCAAGGAGGCCCAGAAGCTAACCAGTTTCCTGGCAGCATTAGGAAGATTCCTCAGCTGGTCAGGTGACAAGTGCCTTTACTTTTTCCAAGCAATTAGGAAGAGGTCTAGATTTGAATGGGGAGAAGAAGTTGAGGGGGCACTTCAGAGGTTATAGCAACACTTGCACTCTTTGCCAAGGCTAGTGAGTCCCTTACCTAAGGAGGTTCTCTACATGTACCTAGCCGTCTCAGATCACTCCCTTAGTGTTGTTCTCCTTGCTGAGAGAGACGGCAAACAGCTCTCGGTGTATTTCATAAGCCATATACTCAGAAATGCTGAGCTCTGGTACCCAATGATCAAAAAATTTGGGCTGGCTCTTTACAAAGCAGTCAAGTGGTTGAAGCCCTACTTGTTGGCTCACCTGGTGATTGTCTATACTGATCAGCCACTAAAGCGTCCAATGACTACTATAGAGTCATCCGGCAGAATTATCAAGTCGGCTGTTGAAATGCAAAGCCTGGAGATAACTTTCAAACCTAGGCGAGCAGTGAAAGGTCAGGCGTTTGCCGACTTCATTGTTGAAATGACTAGGCCGGCGCAGCCGAAGAATACCGATCAGGTTTGGAAGTTATTCGTAGATGAAAGTTCTACCTTGAACGGCTGTGTATGAGGCCTTGTTAGCCGGTATACGCATGTGTAAGGCGGCAGAGGCAAGAAAGGTTGACGCCTTTTTTGATTCTCAATTGATCGTTAGCTAATTCAATGGTGACTACGAGGCCACCCTTCCGGCAATGATCAAATATCTTCAGGCAGTCAAGGATGAGGCGGGGACACTTGACGAATTTCATTTAAGTCGGGTGCCCCGGTCAGAAAACAATCAGGCGGATGCTTTGTCTAAACTGGCCTCATCCGCCACTTGTGATATGCCTAGGTCAGTCTTCTGGGAGGTCATGGAAAAAAGAAGTATTGAACATGATCCCATTGGAGTTCTTGACCGAAGCTCGACCTGGATGGACCCCATCCGGGAATATTTGGTAGACGACACACTGTTGGATGGTCTTTCAGAAGTGGAGGCACTGAAAAAGCGAACTCTGAGCATCTAAATGTACAAGGGGGAACTCTTTAGAAAGGGTTACCTCCAGCCGTTGCTAAAGTGTGTCACCCTAAAACAGGGAAAAGAGGTGCTAGAGGACCTGCATGCGGGCTTTTGTGCATCACATATAGGCGGCAGGACTCTAGCAAAGAGGGCCAGGCGGCAAGGCTACTTTTGGCCCACCCTTAAGGCAGACGCCATGGAATTGGTGAAGAAATGTGACAAGTTCCAAAGGTTTAGCCAGATCATACACCATCCGGCAACAGACCTGACGGCTATCTACAGTCCGGTTTCATTAACGAAATGGGGCATGGACATCTTAGGTCCTTACACGCCCGCATCAGGCGGGAGAAGATACATTCTATGGCTGTAGATTACTTCACCAAGTGGGTTGAAGGGAATTAAGACATAGGATGTCATCTCCTTCATTTGGTGAAACATCATCACCTAGTTTGGGGTTCCTATGTCTATGGTTTTTGACATTGGTCCTCAGTTTGAAACGTCTACCCTCAAGAGTTGGTAAGGAGATCAGGGGATCTCATATTGTTTTGCATCCGTTGGCCGCCCCTAGGAAAACGGTCAAATAGAATCCTTCAACAAGCTCATCTCATACGGCATAAAAAAGAAGATTGAAAGAGCTGGCGGCCTTTGGGAGGATGAGTTACCTCACGTCCTTTGGGCCATCAGAACAACTGAAAAGGGGGCAACCGGTGAAACCTCATTTCTCATGACATACGGCACTGAAGCCGTCCTGGCAATTGAACTTTATGAGCCAACACTCCGAGTCATGCTCTATGACGAAGAGGATAATTGGGAGGCCATGCGTCTTGCATTGGATTCACTCCCGGAGCGAAGGGGCAATGCCGCCTTGCTTCATGAGATATACCGTCTGAGAATGACAAGGGCTTACAACAAGCGGCCCCTCAAAGTGGGGGACTTCGTGCTGCGTAAAATGGAAGCAACCGATAGGGAAAATGAGCAAAGGAAACTAACCCCTAATTGGGAAGGCCCTTACCGGATTCTTGAAGAAGTTAGAGGCGGCACCTACCGTCTGGAAACACCAGACAACAGGCAGTTAGCCAGAACCTGGAATGTAGATAACTTGAAAAAGTACTACTTCTAAGGAGATTGTAAATATTCTTGTAAATAGAGTAAATGAATGAAAAGAATACTTAATTTCAATTTTTTGTATAAAGTCCCATGTGCAATGAACAACCGGGCACCTTTTAAGTCCCACTTGTGCGATGCACAACCGGGCACCCATTTGCTTAGAATGAGTAGAAAGCTAGGTACCTAACTTAGCTATTTAAAAGGCCCAAGGCCAGTATATTTTAAACCTATAGGGTTTCGTAGTGACCCGACACTACGCGGAAGGAAACCTACCAAGACCCGCCCCTTAATTAAAGCAATTAAACAAGCATGATAAACTTAATCAAACAAGATTAAGGATAAGAATTATACCTTTGACGCGTGCTTCGCTCCCAAGGAGCTCTTACTTCAAAATCTCGCAAAGACGAGATCTCCGATGGATCGTACCCTCGACCCGTCCCGAGCGTCCCAAGTCTTGAAGGTTAGTCAAGACCCGGACAAAATAACTATGAGTTTTACGAATCAAAGGTTTACTCTTTTCTAGAGTTGCCTTTTTAATTCCACTCAAGGTTATTTCAAATCCCAATACCAAGCTTGGTATTTATAGGGAAATGAATAATACAAAGAATCTTCACAAATCTTGCTTCAAATCAATCCAAGAAAACTAAAATCTCTAGAAATATCTCTAAGAAAACTAATGAATCTCTAATACTAAGAACGTTCTCCAATAACTCTCTACAAAGGCTCTCAAAACTATCTCTAAAACTGTCTCTTAACCCTTACAATCGGGCTATATATATATGTTTTAAATCGGAAAGTAAATCGCAGGCTGCCCTTCGTGAATCGGCACGGTCGTGCTGGAATTGGCACGGCCGTGCAAGCATGGCAGTAGCTGATCCGCAATATCTTCAATTATGGCACGGCCATGCTAAATTTGGCACGGCCGTGCTAATGCCTGGCACGGCCGTGCTGAATCTGGCACGGCCGTGCTAATGCCAGGCACGGCCGTGCTGAATTTGGCACGACCGTGCTGAATCTAGCACTGGCACGGGCATGGAAATTAGCTTGGCACGGCCGTGCTAATGCCTGGCACGGCCGTGCTAAAAGTGGCACGGCCGTGCAGCATAGGCAGGAAGGTTGCAGTCACTTTGGTCTTCTTAAAACAGTCACAACTTCTTATCCAGAGCTCCGTTTGAGGCGTGCAATATATCGTTGGAAAGCTCTTCAAGTCTACTTTCCAATGCAATTGTAATCACTCCATTATCATTTGTATACCGAAAGTTGTGAGCAAAATAGTGAACAGGTGTCATATTTGTGAACTGTTCTGCCTTGCCTGCTACTTAACTTGCCTTTCAAGGCCTTGAGAACCGCAGCAAAGCCTTAGCTTGGTGGACTAGGATCGATAATAGCCTGATTACGCACCAATGGTTCGGGACTCGACATAACTTGGTCAACTATACCTGTTAACACACCAAAAACAGACCGAAACCCGTGAAGCACGTAATAAGAAGGAAACGAGTGTAACAAGGCAATAAACGACCAAAACGGGCCTAAATACATCCAAAATCACCCATTTATATGCCTTAAAGCGCGCCCTAATGTGAGCTTGTCACTTGACGTTGCTTGCTAGCTTCCCAGCCCTTCGCACATACTCTCGCACTCCCTCACGCATCAGCCTCGGCACTGCGCACTATGCACGCACATGCCTCGCCCAGGCACCACGCATGCACCAGTGCCTAGCACTAGCTGTGCTTGGTGCGTGTGGTCCTGCCATGCGCCCAGCACTATGTTAGGGTTGCTATGGCATTAGGCCATCCTAGGGCACGCATGGTGCGCCTAGTGATGCTGCCAGGGTTGTGATGGCGCCCAGCCATCCTAGGCCACGCATGGTGCGCCTAGTGATGCGTATAGGCCCTGCGATTGGGCTGCTGGCTTGCGATGGTGCCTAGCATCATGCTAGGGTTGCGATAGCGCCTAGGCATGATGCTAGGGCTGTGCTGGCGCTTGGTGCTAGCGACAGCCAGCCATGGTGCCTAGCCATCATGCTAAGGCTACCATGGCGCGCCTAGTGACTATGATGAGCTAGCCTAGCCTAGCTATGGCTACGCTCATGCTTGTCGATTGTGATTTTGCGACGCTCGGTCTCGACGCCCTAGGCTCGACTTCCGACGTCTGTATTCTTAAAACTTTGTCGACTCATTAAATCCTTTCGGATTAATTCGACGTCTCGGATCGGAGATTCGATTGGGTTCGACCCAAAGGGTTCAGTTAAGATTAAGCTGTAATATCAATTGTACCTCGATATTACTGATCGGAAGCGGCCTCCACCTAGGCATTGCGATCACTTGACCTTACTGAAGAATTACCTCTGTAATAATTCTGAACCCTCTATCGGAATAATACACTTGTTGGAAGGACACCATTCCTTTCAAAACCGCCTCCTCTAACCATGAGCAGGCATCCGACAACGCCCATCCGGGTGAATTCGTCGAAGAGAACATCTCCCTTCCGGGTGGTACATTGTTCTATGTGTCAAAAACTCAAACGGCTTTAACCGGTTAGGTTAATCTCATGACCGTTCAAATGACCAATCGCAAACAAGATACACCCGATTATTACCCCAAGGCAATACAGACGGTGAATTAAATCTTGTTAAGCAGCCGGCTTTTGCCCAAAAGCACCAAAGCCGGCCCCCGCTTCCATGCTGAAGTTCAACCCTGATTGACTTCAAATTTATATCTTAAACATTGTAGCCGGCTATTGCCCCAAAGGAATACAATCGGTAAATTTTTTCATATACTGCAGCCGGCTATTGCCCCAAGGCAATACAACCAGGGAATTACATCATAGTTTGCAACCGGTTATTGCCCCAACGCAGTACAGACAGTGATATCGACCTTGATCAGCAGCCGGCTTTTGCCCAAAAGCACCCCAGCCGGCTCAAGCCCCTTCCTGCGTAAGGTCAGACCCTGTTGACCTCAGCATCCGCCTGGCTATTGCCCCAAGGCATTACAGGCGGCAATCTATACCTCAATGCGCAACCGACTTTTGCAAGAAAGTATTGCAGCCGGCTACGACGTTGGAAACAAGGCCAGAACCTTGTCTCATACCTAGGAAAGGTTTGAAGAGCATACGTCCGGTCCTAGGCCGCCTGCATGCAGCCGGGCAACTAAGTACTCTGAGCTTGATTAAGCCGGCACAGCTTGCAATCCTGTTGTAAAATGGTCAAGGACCTCATACTCGTCTGCCCGGATGCTTATGGACGGCTTCCTGCTTAGAGTTGGTAACTTTAAGCAAACAACCATCTAGGGGCAGGCAGAGACAATGCATCAGGCGTATCACAGTACATACATCTGGCTTTCACAAAATCTCTTGCAAGGCAAAGCAAAATTGCCAGAACAAAAATTAAAATTGAGGTGAAGTGGCAAAGCAAACCGACTCAGTCGGCGTATATACATTAAATTTGTTCAAATGTTAGCCGGACCCTTGTCCGGAAAAGTGATACAGAAAAATACACGGCACGGAGGCCAGAAAGGATGGAATAACATTAAGCTTAAGACTGAGCCGGGCCCTTGGAGGCGGCCTCCGAAGCAGGAAGGGGGACAATCTCTCCTTGATCCTCAACTTGGGGCACCTCCCCTCCATCTAGGCCGATCTCCGCCTACATGGCTTCGATCTGCTTCTGGGCCCACTCTTCATAGGGCTCCGGAGCCGGCTGGTTTGACTCTTGGGCCTCAGTGGCAAGATCGACGTATTTGTAGGCATATTTCGTGTCCGGATGTACTAGGGACCAAGCCATATGCATACGGTTGGCGCAATCTTGCTCATTCTCTTCAATGAGCCGACTCTGTTCTGCTTCTAGGGTGGTTTGGAAGTTCTGACTGGTTGAAGCTGCCTCCTTCTTCAGGCGGGCTTGAGAGTTCTCCTTCTTGGTTAGTTCTAGGAGTTTGAGAGAATCCAACATCTTCTTTACCTCCGCTTTAGTATTTTCCTTCTCCGCCTGGAGGTTGTGAATCTTGGTATGGGCTTCATTGAGGGATTTCTGAAGATCTTTGATGGAGTCCGCCTGTTGCATGATTATGCTTTTAGTTTTTAATTCATGCATAATCATGGAATATTGGGCAACGTTATGAGAAACGGATGCATCCCGTTTAGCCCGTCTTACCTCCTCACAATTGCAAGCGTAAGCTTTCTTGAGCCCCTCCACGGGAAGCATTGACTGCAGAGGCCCAAGCGGTGTTAAAAGGGGTTAGACGGCATAATAACTTGAAGGTGTTGAAAGATATTCTGTTGAAAGATATTCAGTTAAGAGAATTCATACCTCAGCCAGGCCGGCCATGACCCGGTCGGCATTGAAGGCGTAGACCCCTTGGATAGACTCCTTCTCTTCTTTGGGGATGGCCTTCAACATGGCCCGGGTGTACTGCTGTACATCCAGCTAGCGAGGGGAGAGATCTGCACCAGAAAAAGATGGTGAGAAGGAAACATACTTCCCTCCTACCGACTTCTTGCTGCCAGAAGAGTCTTTTTGCTGGAGCTGGGAGTGCGACTTGACCCGCATGCGCTTGGCAGGAAAAGAAGGGTTGAAGGGATCTATTGTACCTTGTGATATTGGGTGAGGGTCATGAGTGCCCTCAGCCGGTACCGAGGCGCCGGACGCCCTAGGCGGCGCCGTCCCTTGGATGCCTCTGGGACATCCGGCTGCCTAGAGGAAAGATCGAACCCCAGGCCTGTGTTTTTGACAGTTTTCCCCCCAACTGTCAGCCGGCTAGGAACTGTTTGGGAGGAGGTCTTCCTCGCCTTATTTTGAGTGGTCGGCTCCTCCCCGGCCGGGGTCTGATTCGCTTTGTAAGGGAGCGGGACGTCTTGCCCCCATCCTGAAATAACAAACGCACAAAAAGTCAGCCGACAAGAAGTCAAGTGGAAGTTAAACAAGAGAAAAGGGAGGAAAAGTAGAAGTATACCTTATCTTTTGCCGCTTGGGCGACTAGTTGCTTCTCCGCATTTTCTTTGCGGATATCTTTGGCAGCCTTAGCCAGTGTCTTGTCTACTGGCAACATGGCTAAGGCTCGCACCACAAAAAGGAACCCATCCGGTTAGAAGAAAGTTAAGAAAGCATAAAATATGTACAAACGGCAAAACAGGTTCAAGCAATAGCGCGACCTACGTTTCTTAAAATGAGTGCTAAGCTTACAGGCGGACAAGAACGCCTCATCACGAAGGAATTCGTGCTTTGGTACCCAATTCTTGGGCACGCTTATTAGTTCTCCATTAGAGAGGGCGGTTGTGGTTAATTCAAAAAACACCGCCTCAATTATCCTCTCGTAGTCCTCATCCGGGATTCGAGGTTTTTTACATTTGTGGCCTAGAAGGTCTGGCTTCTTGTTGTATGTCCTATACTCCCGGTTTTCTTCCTAGGAGGGAGCAGAAACCAGATAGAACCGGTTCTTTCAGTCTGACCACTTGGACAGTTTATTTAGGGTCATTAGGTACTAGGGATAGGTGGTCAGTGTATACCAGGCTCTCCACACGCCTGGGCTTCTACTTAAGTAGTGCATGTGGGCGAAGGCCTCCTAGCCGGGGTTGATGTTCAGCATCTCGCAGGCGGAGATATAACCTAAGATGTTAACCCAGGAATTGGGGGTTAACTGCCAAATGCCCAAACCATACACTCGAAGGATGGCCTTGATAGTGTTGTGCAGGGGGAAGCGGAGACCGGCTAGAAACGCCACCTCGTAGCAGCCAAAATACCTATTTTCATTCGGTTGATCATCTTCCCAAACTACGGTGCTCGTCTCAAGCGGCACAATGATTTTCCAATTTGCTCAAAGAGGACGCATTTTGACGAAGTCCTCTAAGTTTCTGGCCATGCTGGCCCTATCTTTGGCAGAGACGGAGATAAAGAAGGGATCGCCCTTATTATTCCATGTGGGCCTCTCCTCCTCCTCGCTATCTACATTCGGCGTAAGAAGGTTGTTGCTGCTGCTGCTGCTTTGCTCTAAGTCGGACGAACAGGTGGTCTCTCAATTGCTTTCGCCTTCTGAGGGGTTTTCCTTCTCAACCCTAGATGGAGAGGCGGCATCTTCACCGCCTTACTTATCTAACCCCAGTATTCCATCACATAGACATAGACGGTCAGTGTTAGAGATGAACAAGGAGAGTCCCAGTACCCATAGGCGGCACCCCCAGTCCTAGACTCAGCCGAACCAAGAGATCGGCTGACCTCTAAATCGTGGTGTGCCGTGTGTGTGTTGGGTGAACCCATTATTCTAACAATATATACAGCCAAGAAAATTTAAAAACTCCAAGAAGCATGGAACATAGGCGTTACCTTGTAGTTGGAAGAAGAGGATGACGAAAGAAGTTGGTGATTGTTGACCAAAGATACCCTAGACGGTAGCACTTTGAACCAACTGCAAATTGGCAAAAGAAAGCAAGATTAATTACCAATGTTGCTCAAAGATACCACAGGCGGAAGAAACCGGCTGTGGCGGTACTAAAAACTGTACGAAAAATAATTGGTCTGGAGTTTTTAGGAAAAGTTGCCATAAGACCCCCTAGGAGGTGCAATACTGGCTGAGGATTATTACAATCAACTCAAGAATAAAATTGTACGGAACTACCACATCCGTTAAACAATAAATAAAGAGGCTGATTCAGAGATACCCCAGACGGTATAAGACAGGTTGAGGTGTCAGCAAAGCAATTCAAAAAGGAATTGCTCACATATACACCAGACGGTGTGAGACCGGCTGAGGGGCAGCAAAGCAGTTTAAAGGAAAAAAAATTATTGAGGATACCCCAGACGGTATAAATCGGTTGTGCGTTTATTGAATGCAATTTAACATGAAATTCCTTGAAGATACCCCAGACGATATTTACCGGCTGAGGGTCTATTGAATGCAATTCACCATGAAATTGCTTGATGATACTCCAAACGGTATTAACCGGCTGAGGGTTTATTGAATGCAATTCACCATGAAATTGCTTTAAGATGCCCAAGATAGTATAAAACGGCTGAGGGTCTATTGGATGCAATTCATCATGAGATTTCTTAAAGAAGCTCTAGACGGAAAAAGACCGGCTGCAACTTTATTAAAAATCAAGATGAAGAAACTGACAAGGTCAGAACGATACCTTAGTGAGGCGGGCAAAGAGATACTCAACCGGTATCTAGATGTGCTGCAATTAAAGGTTGTTTGCAAGAAAGGGCAGCCAGGATCAGGAATTCTCTCTTTTTCTCTCAAGGAATTTTCTCTCTAAATATTGGCAAAGTGAGAAATGAGAGGAGGGAGTTTCCTATTTATAGGAAATCTCAGAAGGCGAACCGTCACCTTCCCCCTCCTCTCCAGTTTCTAATTCAAAAAATAAAGGGAAGGAGGTGAACTGTCGCCTTCCCGCATGGTGACAAGTGTCACAGGTGCCACGTGGCAAGCTACGTCACACCTGTGAGGGGAAAATGTTTGGGGTAAAAATTACCCCTGCCACGTGGCCCAATGAGGGACCGACACGTGTCACTCTCATACAGGCCCAAAGGGATCCAATCAGAGGATGCCACGTGGCATTGTACCCCCAATGGGGGAGCAGATTCTCATCTGCAATAAAAAGAGGAAGCATCCTCATATATTCAGGATTCATAAATACACACAAAACCCGAGCAATATTAATTGCGAAATGTCTCTGAATTAGTGAGAAAACCCTATTTACTTTCCGCACTTTTACCCGTCCGGAATCATACTAACTTGATCGTCGGAGACGGAACTCCACCCAACCGGAGTTTCGTGGTTTTGCAGGTATAGACATCAGGGGCACATACTCTGTATTGTAACTCTCCCGAGGGACTCCAAAAAACCCCGAAATAAAAGTGACTCCTCAAGAAAGTGAGCAAGCTAAAGGGTTACAAGTTCTACAAAGTTTGTAAGTAGTTAGGTCTCACTCACCTTGTTTTTGCTGATTATTTGATGCTATTTGGGCATGGTGATATGAATACTTTTTCTCTATTTATTAGAGCCTTGATAACTTTTGACCAGGTGTCTGGTCTATGTGCTAATACAGATAAAACAACTGTCTATTTTGGAAGCATGGAGGAGAACTTGAAGATTGATATTTTGAGGGATACTGGGTTTGTTCAGGCAGCCTTCCCCTTTAGATATCTTAGTATTCCCCTCAATGCCAAGTATTTGAGAGCTTCTAATTTTGATAGCATCATTGACAAAATACTCATTAGAATTACCTGCAGGACCAGTAGAAACTTGTCTTACAGTGCTAAAGCCATTTTGATCAATTTAGTGCTCATCAATCTCCATACCTACTGGGCTCAATGTGTCCTGTTACCTAAAGGAGTGATTCACATAATCACACGGCTCTGTAGAGCTTTTTTTGTGGGGAGTCTCTGCTGTCTTGAGGAGTGCTCCTCCTATTGCTTGGCAATGGGTATGTAAGGCCAAAAAATATGGTGGTTTGGGTGTTAGAGATTGTAGCTGTTGGAACAAGGCTGCCTTGGGTAAGTACATCTGCAAGGTTGCTGCAAAAGAAGACTCCTTGTGGGTCAAGGGGGTTCATAGTGTTTATTTGAAGGATCAGGATTGGTGGGCTTATAGCCCTAAGAGATTTGATGGCTGGGCTTGGAAAAAGCTATGCAATTTGAAGACTGAACTTAAGCAGGGCTTTGAGAATGAAAACTAGATGCATAGGAAGTATAAAATTAATGGTTGTTATGCCTGGTTGTAGGGTGATTAGACCAAAGTTAATTGGGGTACTTGTGTTTGGAACATATTCAATGTACCAAAGCATTCCTTTGTGTCCTGCCTGGCTGTCCAAGGTAGACTCAAAACCAGGGATAGGCTGGCTAATCTGGGATGCTGTGAGGATACTACTTGTTTACTCTGTGGGGAGGAGAATGAGTCTCATGACCATTTATTTTTTGGAGTTCATTATAGCAGGGCCTGCATACAGACTGTTGCAGCTTGGTTAAGCATAACAGAAAGACATTTCAATTTGGAAAGGTCTTGGAAACACTAGCAAAGACACAGTAATGATCAAATCCGGAAAAAGACTGCTTTAGTAGGCCTAAATGCTTGTGTGTATCATATCTGGTTTGCAAGGAACCAAGTGTTCTGGAACAAGGCTATCCTTATTCCTATAAAGCTATGTCAAGCCATCTGTGTTGAGATTTCTTGCAGAATTCAACAGCTTATTGATAAGACCTAGAAGAGAGAGGAGTGCAAATGGATTCATCAACTGAAGCATAGTATCCCTACTAGCTGTAAATGATGACGTTTGGTTTATGCTCGTGTGGTGTACTGAAGTTTCTAGCTCTTATGCCTAGCTACCTGTTGTATTCTGATTGTTGTTTATTTCTGGCTTCAGATATATATGGTGCATCTTATTCTGGTCCTCGTGTTCTCTATTTTAAGGAACCCTTCCTAGAAGGTGGCCTCTTATAAGTGGAGGAATGCGTTTTGGTGTTTGTGTGCCTTTATGGCTTGTGTAGTTGGGAGAGTTACAGCTGTGCCTACTTTGTAAGTTGTAACTTTTCTAAAAAAAAAAAAATCAAATGAAAGTCAATGACATTCTAATAAAGTTAATTAAATCAAATGAAAGTCAAACACATTCAAACAAAGCTTTTTGAATAAAATGAAAGTCAAATACATTTAGCAAAGCTAATAGAAATAAATGAAAGTCAAACACATTCTAATAAAGCTAATTGAATTAAAAAAAAAACAACCACATTCAAACAAAGCTTTTTGAATCAAAAGAAAATCAAATGCATTCAACAAAGCTAAATGAATCAAATGAAAGTGAATGACATTCTAACAAGCTAATTGAATCAAATTAAAGTCAACCACATTCAACCAAAGCTAATTGAATCAAATGAAAGTCAAACACAATCAAACAAAGCTTTTTGAATCAAATGAAAGTCAAATGCATTCAAAAAAGCTAATTAAATAAAGTGAAAGTGAAACAAATTCAAACAAAGCTAGTTGCATCAAATCAAAGTCAAACACACTCAAACAAAGCTTTTTGAATCAAATGAAAATCAATTGCATTCAAAAAAGCTAATTAAATCAAGTGAAAGTGAAACACATTCAAACAAAGCTAATTGCATCAAATCAAAGTCAAACACATTCAAACAATGCTTTTTGAATCAAATGAAAGTCAAATACTTTTAAAAAAACTAATTAAATCAAGTGAAAGTGGAACACATTCAAACAAAGCTTTTTGAATAAAGTGAAAGTCAAACAAAATTAAACAAAGCTTTTTGAGTCAAATGATTGTCAAATGTGTTCAACAATGCAAATTGAATCATAAGAAAGTCGAACACATTCAAACAAAGCTTTTTGAATCTAATGAAAGTAAAATGCATTCAACAAAGGTAATGTATTAAATGAAAATCAATGACACTCTAACAAAGCTAATAAAATCAAATGAAAGTCAAGCACATTCAAACAAAGCTAATTGAATCAAATGAAAGTCAAACACATTCAAACAAAGCTTTTTAAATCAAAAGAAAGTCAAATGCAATAAAAAAAAGCTAATTAAATAAAGTGAAAGTGAAACACATTCAAACAAACCTAATTGCATCAAATCAAAGTCAAACACACTCAAACAAAGCTTTTTGAATCAAATGAAAGTCAAATGCATTAAAAATGCTAATTAAATCAAGTGAAAGTGAAACACATTCAAACAGAGCTAATTGCATCAAATCAAAAGTCAAACACATTCAAACAAAGCTTTTTGAATCAAATGAAAGGACCAATGCTTTCAAAAATACTAATTGAATCAGTTGACAGTCACACAAATTTAAACAAAGCTTTTTAAATTAAATGATTGTCAAATGCATTCAACGATGCTATTTGAATCATATGAACGCCAAACACATTCAAACGAAGCTTGTTGGATCAAATCAAACTCAAATGCATTTAACAAAGCTAATTGAATTAAATGAAAGCCAATGACATTCTAACAAATCGAATTGAATCAAATGAAAGTCTACCACTTTCAAACAAAGATTTTTGAATCAAATGTAAGTCAAACACATTCAAACAAAGCTAATTGAATCAAGTGAAAGTCAAACAAATTCAAACAAAGCTTTTTGAATAAAATGACTGTCAAATGCATTTAATAAAGCTAAGTGGATCAAATTAAGGTCAATGACATACTAACAAAGCTAATTGAATTGAATGAAAGTCAACCACAATTAAACAAAGCTAATTGAATAAAATGATAGTCAAAAACATTTAAACGAAGCTAATTGCATCAAATGAAAGTCAAACACATTTAAACAAAGCTTTTTAAATTGAATGAAAGTCCAATGCATTCAAAAAAGCTTTTTAATTAAATTGAAAGTCAAACAAATTTAAGAAAAGCTTATTGAGTCAAATGATTGTCAAAAGCATTCAACGATGCAAATTGAATCTTATGAAAGTCAAACACATTCAACTAATTCTTTTAAAATCAAACGAAACTAAAATGCATTCAAGAAAGCTTAATGAATCAAATGAAAGTCAATGACATTCTAACAAAGCTAATTAAATCAAATGAAAGTCAACCACATTCAAACGAAGCTAATTGAATCAAATTAAAGTCAAACACACTCAAACAAAGCTTTTTGAATAAAATGAAACTCAAATGCATTAAAAAAAAGCTAAGTAAATCAAGTAAAAGTGAAACTTATTCTAACAAAGCTAATTGCATCAAATCAAAGTCAAACACATTCAAATAAAGCTTTTTGAATCAAATGAAAGACCAATGCTTTCAATAAAGCTAGTTGAATCAAGTGAAAGTCAAACAAATTCAAAAAAAAGCATCTTGAAATAAATGATTGTCAAATGCATTCAACGATGCTAATTAAATCATATGAAGGTCAAACACATTCAAACAAAGCTTTTTGAATCAAATGAATGTTAAATGCATTCAACATAGCTAAATGAATCAAATGAAAGTCAATGACATTCTAACAAAGCTAATTGAATAAAATGAAAGTCAACCCCATTAAAAAAAAGCTAATTAAATCAAGTGAAAGTCATACACATTCAAACAAAGCTAATTGTATCAAATAAAAGTCAAACACATTCTAACAAAGCTTTTTAAATCAACTGAAAGTCCAATGCTTTAAAAAAAGCCAATTGAATCAAGTGAAAGTCAGACAAATTCAAAAAATGCTTTTTGAATCAAATAAAGTCAAATGCAATGTACAAAACTAATTAAATCAAGTGAAAGTCAAACACTTTCAAACAAAGCTTTTTGAATCAATTGAAAGTCAAATGCATTCAACAAAGCTAAGTGCATAAAATGAAAGTCAAACACATTCAAACAAAGCTTTTTGAATCAAATGAAAGTGAAATGCATTCAAAAAAGCTAATTGAATCATATGTAAGTCAAACACATTCAAACAAAGCTTTTGAAATCAAATGATAACCCAATGCATTCAACAAAGCTAATTAAATCAAATGAAAGTCAATGGCATTTTAACAAAGCTATTTAAAACAAATGAAAGTCAAACAAATTTAAACAAGGCTTTTTCAATCAATTGATAGTCAAATGCATTTAACAAAGCTAATTAAAACAAATGAAAGTCAAACACAATCTAACAAAACTAATTGAATTAAAAAGAAAGTCAAACACATTCAAACAAAGCTTTTTGAATTAAATGAAAGTCAAATGCATTTAAAAAAGCTAATTGGATCAATTGATAGTAAAAAACATTCAAACAAAACTTTTTAAATCAAATGAAAGTAAAATGCATTTAACAAAGCAAAATGAACCAAATGAAAGTCAACCACATTCAAACAAAGCTAATTGAATCAAATGAAAGTAAGACAAATTCAAACAAAGATTTTTGAATCAAATGAAAGTAAGACACATTCAGACAAAGCTTTTTGAATCAAATGAAAGAATCAAATGCATTTCACAAGGCTAATTGTAACAAATGCAAGTCAAACATAATCTAACAAAGTAGTTTTTGAAAGTGAAATGCATTTAACAAAGCTAATTAAATTAACGGAAAATCAAACACATTCAAACAAAGCTAATTGCATAAAATTATAGTCAAACACATTCAAACAAAGCTTTTTGAATCAAATGAAAGTCAAATACATCCAAAAAAGCTAAGTGAATCAACTGAAATTCAAAAAATTTCAAACAAAACTCTTTGAATCAAATGAATGTCAAATGCATTCAACGATGATAATTGAATCATATGAAAGTCAAACACATTGGAACAAAGCTTTTTGAATCGAATGAAAGTTTAATGCTTTCAAAAAAGCTAATTGAATCAAGTGAAAGTCAAACAAAGCTTTATGAATCTAATGATTGTCAAATGAATCCAATGATGCTAATTGAATCTTATGAAAGTCAAACACATTCAAACCATGCTTTTTGAATCAAATGATAGTCAATTGCATTCAACAAAGCTAATTGAATCAAATGGAAGTTAATGACATTGTAACAAAGCTAATAAAATCAAATAAAAGTCAAACACATTCAAACAAAGCTTATTGCATCCAATGAAAGTAAAAAACATTCAAACAAAGCGTTTTTAATCAAATGAAAGTTAAATGCATTCTAAAAATATAAGTAAATCAAGTGAAAGTCAAAAAAATTCAAACAAAGCTTTTTGAATCAAATGATTGTCAAATGCATTCAACGATGCTGATTGAATCATATGAGAGTAAAATTCCTTCAAATAAAACTTTATAAATCAAGTGAATGTCAAATGCATTTAACAAAGCTAAATGAATCAAAAGAAATTCAATGACATTCTAACAAAGCAAATTGAATCAACAAAAAGTCAACCACGTTCAAACAAAGCTAATTGAATCAAATGAAAGCCAAACACATTCAAACAAAGCTAATTGCATTGAATGAATCATAAAACACATTCAAACAAAGCTTTTTGAAACAAATGAAAGTCCAATGCATTCAAAAAACCTAATTGAATCAAGAGAAAGTCAAAAAAAAATTCAAACAAATCTTTTTGAATCATATGATTGTCAAATGCATTAAACGATGCAAATTGAATCAAATGAAAGTCAAACACATATTCAAACAAAGCTTTTTGAATCAAATGAAAGTAAAATGCATTCAACAAACCTATATGAATCAAAGGAAAGTCAATGACATTCTAAGAAAGCTAATTAAATTAAATATAAGTCAACCACATTCAAACAAAGCCTTTTGAATGAAATGATTGTCAAATGTATTCAACGATGATAATTGAATCATATGAAAGTCAAACACATTCAAACAAAGATTTTTGAATCAAATGAAAACCAAATTCATTCAACAAAGCTAATTAAATCAAATGAAAGTCAATGACATTCTTACATTGCTAATTGAATCAAATGAAAGTCAAACACATTCAAACAAAGCTTTTTGATTCAAATGAAAGTCAAATGCATTTAACAAAGCTAATTGAATCAAATGAATGTCAAACACATTCAAAAAAAGCTAATTGCATCAAATGAAAGTCAAACGGATTCAAAAAAAGCTTTTCGATTCAAATGAAAGTCAAATGAATTAAAAAATAAGCTAATTGAATCAAGTGAAAGTCAAACAAATTCAAACAAAGCTTTTTGAATCAAATGACTGTCAAATGCATTCAACAATGCTAATTGAATCATATGAAAGTCAAACACATTCAAACAAAGCTTTTTGAATAAATGAAAGTCATATGCTTTCAACAAAGCTAATTGAACCAAGTGAAAGTCAAACAAAGCTTTTTGAATCAATTGATTCTCAAATGCATTCAACGATGCTAATTGAATCTTATGAAAGACAAACACATTCAAACAAAGCTTTTTGAATCAAATGAAAGTCAAATGATTTCAGCAAAGCTAATTGAATCAAATGAAAGTTAATGACATTGTAACAAAACTAATTGATGTGAGTTTTAGTCCTAAAACTCACAATGATATGAATCAAGCTTAATTCTATACAGGAAAATCCACCAAGAATTAAACAAGAAACTAGATTAATAAACCAACAATCTACCTAATTAATTAACAAGAACGAATGTTTTAACTAAAACAAGAAAAACAACAATTGAAATCCATCAATTAGTCCTAAAACTCACAATGATATGAATCAAGCTTAATTCTATACAGGAAAATCCACCAAGAATTAAACAAGAAACTAGATTAATAAACCAACAATCTACCTAATTAATTAACAAGAACGAATGTTTTAACTAAAACAAGAAAAACAATAATTGAAATCCATCAATTAGAACTTAAGTGTTTAAACTCAAAACAATGCAGTAATTATCCGATTATTTCGTGTGGTAAAAAGCCTATTTATAAGCTAGAATCTCTTAGAAAGATTAGGACAAGTCCCTAATTCAGTCCTAAGTAGACTAGACTTCTAAACCAACTTGGAGAACAAGGAAGCAAGCCATGAACCATAAGCTAGTAAAACACGGTGATATGTCGTGTTTTGTGTATATTATTTGGCTTATTATTAGTTAGTTTTGTTAGTTTAGTTGAGTATTTAAGTCCGTTTTGGCGTATTTTGCTTTAGTTTGGATAATTCGATGCTTTTATGGGTAGTTGTGTTGTTTTTGATGAATTTCAAGAATAATAGAACTAATTTGGATCCATTACGAAGCCATGAAGTTAAGCCAAGGCCCATTAAGCTTGATGATTGAAGAAATGGCAAAATAGGGAATTTTAGAGCTAGGCACGGCCGTGCCTACTCTGAGGCATGTCCGTGCCTCCAAGCCATATGCAAAACCCTTTGTTTCGACCCTAGGCACGTCCGTGCCTAGCAGGAGGGCACGTCCGTGCCCATCAGAGTAGCCAGGCACGTCCGTGCCCAACATCAGGCACGTCCGTGCCTGGAAGACAGAAGCTGCAACAATTATGCTACGTATAGAGGCACGTCCGTGCCTCCTAGGAATCTTGTGCGCCAAGCTTAGCCGATTTTTCTTATCTTTTTAGGCTTGTATATATTCCTTAGTTTGTTCTTCTTGGCGAATTATTCATTAATTAAGTCTTGTTTTTATTTTTTTCTCTCCTTAAGAACTAGTTCTCCATTATTATTTTTCAAGTTTTTGTAATTCAAGATTCAAGATTCAAACTTTCTACTTTCAATTTTATTCAAGATTCGATATTTATTTTTCATCCTTTGTTATTTAATTATGTTTTCATTATTTATTATTGTTTTTGTTTCTTTAATCATGTGTGAGTAGATTCTTTAATTCAAGATCTAGTGTAGCCCTATTATTATTGATACGTGAATTAAATCTTTAAATTCTTTAATAACTTTAACAATTGAATTGCTAAATAAATTGCGATTATGCCAATGCTAGGTTAGACGTAACTATAGTATTGCGATTATTCCATTGTTTTTATCACAGCGAGAGTTGGGTATAATTTAAACGGATTTGAGTAAATCAATTTAGGGTTTGATTCTCAACACGAGAGTAGTTGGGTTTTATAATTGGGAAGTGAGAGTAATGTGTTTAATGTCTCTAATATGCATGATACCATGAGAATAGGCTTGATTGTATGTTAGGGAAGCCATTGATACTCGAGAGAGATCCTTGGTATTTATTAGGGTTTACTTTTCCCGGTTCAATTGAAATCGTATGTTAAGGGTAGAATTACAATTGCATCGATAATAATTGTGGTGAAACTAGATCTTGGATGTTTTAAGTACTTGATTTAATCATCTCATTTAGTTTATTTTCGAATTCTTCTCATAATTAGTTCCGTAGATAATTGATTCTTGCTTAGTAGAAATTCGAGTCTATTTAATTATTTCTGAACCTTATTCTCTTGGGATCCGACCCTTGCTTGCCAGTCTACGTTAGTATTGGTTTGTTAGGTTATTTTTGATAGGTACGCGACACGCTTATCAAATTTTGGCGCCGTTGCCGGGGACTAACGGTTTCATTAGATTATTTGTGATTCATCTTTACTAAGTTTATTTCGTTGTTTCGGCTATTTTCCCTTGTGTTTTTGATACTTTTCTCTAGTTTTTCTTGTGCATGCCCACACGCCGCTTAGGTTCTGAAGATCTTGAACCATTTAATTCTGAGATCGAGGCAACTATAAGAAGAAGGAGAACAAGGAACAGACGTAGGAGAAACATGGTAGACCAACCAACGAAATCCCTCTTGGAGTACGGTATTCCTGATACGACTAACGGAATCCTTTCAAGCATCATAAGACCACCAGTCACGGCTCAGCACTTCGAGCTCAAGCCACAGTTCATACAGTTCATCTCTAATGATTCATTCGCAGGGCTACCACATGATTACCCCGTAAGTCATATAGATAGTTTTTTGGAGAAAAGTGATACTATGAAGTTGAACGGTGTTACAGATGATGCAATAAGACTACGCCTTTTCCCCTTCTCACTTCGAGACAAGGCAAAGGAGTGGTTAAGAGATGAAGGCACTGGCTCGTTCGATACATGGGACAAGTTAGTGAAGGCCTTCCTAGTGAAGTTTTTAGGGAATGAGAAGACTGCAAGATTGAGGAATGAGCTACAAACTTTTAGGCAGTGAGATGATGAGTCTCTCTATGAGACTTGGAGAAGGTTTAAGAGATTGTAGAGACAATGCCCTCATCATGGCATTCTAGATTGGATTTTGATGCAGACCTTTTATAATGGCATGACTCATGAGTTCCGTATTTACATAGATGCTGCGTCAGGAGGTTCTCTCTTGACAAAGAACCCCACCAAAGCTAGGGAGCTCATAGAGAAGATGGCGAACAATGATAACTATCATCCTGGAGGTCGAAACACTGTGAAAAAAGGAGGTAAACTTGATGTTGATGCTTTAACTATGATGACTAGTTCTGTGCAGGCACTAACAAGCAGGTTTGATAAGTTCCAAGCAGGAACTTCTAACACCCCACAGGAGTTGTGTCAGTTATGTCATGTGCAGGGTCATGTTGCTCCAGATTGCCCACAGATTTTGCAGAATGCGGAAGAAATGTCAATCGAGCAAGCCAATGCTTTCTACTCCTCTAACCCAAAGAGGCCTTATGACCCTTATTCCAACACCTACAATGAAGGATGGAAACACCATCCTAACTTTTCCTACAAAAACTCCCAAGCGCAACAAAACCCTCCACCACCACCTCAACCCAATACCTACAACCAACCACCACCAGGCTTCCAACGGAAACCACCCACTGCCTAACAACCTATGCAACCACAACCTCATAAATCAAGCCTAGAGGTGACTTTAGAGAGCTTCATAACCGCAACAAACAGTGCCATCCAACATCAAAATAGCTCTATCCAACAGTTGCAGGCCCAGAGTAAACTTATGGAGAATCAAATAAGCCAATTAGCCAACCAATTTAACCAAGCTTTAAAGACTCCAGGAACCTACCCGGGCCAGACAGAACAACCTCAAAGAGCCCAAATGAATTTTGTAGCCCTGAGGAGTGGAAGGCAGTTAGACGATCCTCCTACCATGGAGCCATTATGGGAGGTCAATGAAGAAGCAGAGGCAAGTGAGAAGGAAGTAGAAGATGCTAGGGTTGAGGAGGCATCAAGGGAACCACCACAAAAGCCACTTGCTCCATTGACAAGCGCACTTTAGGGCATATAATTAGAGGATTTTGGTCGTATTTAGGACCGTTTTGGTCGTTTATTGCCTTATTATGCTCATATCCCTTATATTACGTGCTTCCCGGGTTTCAGATTGTTTTTGATGTGTTTTCAAGTATAATTGACCGAGTTTAGTCGGGTCCCGAGCCGTTGGTGCGTGATCGAGCCAACTTTGGTCGTAGTTCAACAAACTAAGGACGTTGTAAGAATCTGCATAAGCTGCACAAGCAGCACGGCCGTGGCACATCTGGCACGCCCGTGCCAGATTGCCCTCAACTTCACTGCCTATGCTGCACAGCTGTGTAGAGTGCAGCACGTTCGTGCCATCTTCCATGTGCCAGCACGGCCGTGCCACTTTCGGCACGCCAGTGCCAATCAGTCCAGCACGACTGTGCCAATCCAGCCTACATGCCCGTACTAGATCAGAACAGCACGGCCGTGCCATATTTGGCACGCTCGTGCCAAACTCGCAGCACAACTAAGCCAAATGCAGCACGACCGTGCTGAAGTCCAAGAAAAGTTCGATGGTTCCCTGACATGCCTTCACGGTCGTGCCACATTTAGCACGACCGTGCTGATTTACGAAGGGCAGCCTGCGATTTACTTTCCGATTTAAAACACATATATATAGCCCGATTGTAAGGGTTAAGAGAGACAGATTTTTAGAGAGATATTGAGAGTACTTCCGTAGTTAAGGTTCCATAGTTTTCTTAGATTTTATTCTAGCAAATTCATAGTTAATCAGAGTTGAGATACTCTAGTTTTCCGGATTTTATTCAAGGCAAGATTAATTGGGATTCTTTGTATTATTCATTGACATCGGATATCAAAGTTCCAATCTTTTGCATTGATTCGCATCGATTTATTAGTATTATTCGCTCCTATTTATTATTCAAAGCTTTATTATCCTTGATTAGAATTCATGTTTATATTTATTATGCCTTTAGAATTTATTGTTGCTTTGATCATGAATATGTGTAAGTACTTCCCTAACTAGGGTTTCGGGATGAAACCCGGCCTAGGTAATCTATGTAATTGAGGATTGGTTTTGATAAACGGATTGTGATTAAACAGATTATATGCGATTGCATGTTAATTCAATATAATAGGAGTAGCGAACCTAGAGTCTTGAATTTGATTGCATATTATTCTTTGTTTGAACAAGAGATTGTGAATTGAGTATTTCATCATTGAATGTGGTTTGATTATATATCGAGTAATGTTAAGTGCATGAGAAATCCAAGCTTAGTATTGCCCGTTGTCTTCTTATCACATGATATTGATCAGACTTATAGTCTTTGCATATCCAGTTTGTCTCTATGATTCCTTATTGCTTAATTACCAATGGTTAGGAAGATTCCCGTTCTCCCTAGTGTTTTAGTTTATTGATTTATTCATCTCATTAGTAGTTATTTAGAACATCATCTCTAATTTGACTTTGAACTAGCTTAGGTTTTAAGATTGATTTGCAATTACTCCCGTTCTTCGTGGACCGAACCTTTATTTGCCATTGTACTGGTTATAGGGTGTTCGTATAAATATTGTTTGATTAAGAGTTATATTGTGCGACCAATTTATCGCTTGTCAAAATGGCGCGGTTGCCGGGGAGCGGTGTTTGATAATTGCTTTTTGTTTTTTTTAGTCTAGTTCTTAAAACAAAAATACAAAAAGATTTTTCTTTTTGGCTACACTTGTAGCCCTGCTATTTGATTGGTTTGGTTAGTGTGTATGCGCAGGTCTAAACAGGGAGAGTTAATACCCTTCGATCCTGAAATCGAAAGGACTTTGAAAAGCAATCGAAAATCCCGATCGAAATCATCAAACTCTCAAGGAAAGGAAACCGGCCCAAGCACACAACTAGTTCCAATGACAGAAAATCAGCCACCACCACGACCTCTTAAGGAGGTGGGAACTCCCGGGGCATATAGAGCTTCAAGTGGGATTGCTCCACCCACCACTCAAGCCAATGACTTCGAGATCCGGCCGACCATGATCACCCTTATCGAACGAAGGCAGTTTAGCAGTGCCAAGAATGAGAGCCCTTTGGCTCATCTGAACGAGTTTGAGAAGTAATGCAATACTATTAAAGTCAATAGGGTGACTCAAGAGTTCGTGAGATTAAAGCTTTTCCCATTTTCACTCTTTGGGAGAGCTCTCGAATGGTTAGAGAAGGAGGTTAAACCAAACACTCTACATACTTGGGATGATGTCTCGACAGCATTTTTGGGAAGATTTTATTCTCAGAAGAAGACGGCCGATGCTAGAGCTTTGATCCAAGGATTTCGGCAAAGGAGTGGGGAGTCAATCTATGAAGCATGGGAAAAGTACAAGGAGTACCAAAGAGAGTGCCCGCACCACGGAATTCCAACATACCAGGTGCTACAGATATTCTATGGAGGATTGAGTCCTCAAGGGAAAACCAGTTTGGATGCGGGAGCAGGTGGCCCAATCATGAACAAAACTGAAGAGCAAGTCATAGATATCATAGAAGATGTGGTACGACACCACATGGATTGGCAAGATGGAGAGCAGGAAGCTACGAGCAAGAGTGGAGGAGCGGTCTATTCGGTAGACCACCTTAATGCAATCGGAAATCTTACATCACAAATTGCAAATCTAGGAAAGGAGATGTCAATTATTCAAGATAAGCTCGACGTCGCACCGCATCAAAATCTTCCTTCCCATTCTAAGGAGAGAGGTACAAATTCTAACTCCCATAATATGCCTGCTGGATGTATATTCTGTGAAAATTGTGGGTCTTATGACCATGATACTTCTTCCTGTAACTTGGATTCCCAATTTCAATCTAATTGTAATGATGGTAATGAATTTGAAAACGAACAAGTCAACGCCTTGTCTTATGATAATAGACCTAGGAATGACAACAACAGATACTTACCACCAAATCAAAGAGGGAACTATTATAATCAACAAGGTAATAATTTTGATTACCAACAGCAAAACCAGTGGGGAAACAGGAAACAAAGGGACCAAAATCCCCAAGGATCCTATAATCAACATGGTAATTATGGTAATCAAAATCAATACCAACAAAATGCAGGAAATTAGGCTAATCAAGGGCAATATAATCAAAACACGAATGCCAATAACAGGGGAAACTGGAATAACAATGCTAATAGGAACTTCCAAAATCAAAATCCCCAACAATCTAATGCGCGTGGTTCCCGAGCCCCTAATGACAATTGTTTAGGGTAAAAATACCCTAAGAAACGTGGCCCAATAAAGGCCTGCCACGTGTCAAGCTTGCAACGGTTAGCAAAGGCCCAATCCCTTTGCAACACGTGTCATTTTACCCTAATTGAGGTACAGTTCTCCCTACTATAAATAGTAAGGGCAGACCTCATTAATGGAGATCGAATCATTTTCCCAAAAACCAACAAAACACAAATCCCCTTGCAAACGCTCCCAAATAGAGAAGCTTTTATTGTCTTATTTCCACATTTAGAAAGAGACTAACTTAATCTTCGGAGGCGGAACACCCCAGCCCCAGCCGGAGTATTCCGTTATTTGTGCAGGTACAGGCGAAGGAAGGAGCATACTAGGAAATTGTAACTCTCCCGTAGGACACATAAAAAACCCCCAAACAACAATTATTATGCCCAAGGACCACCGCAAAGATCTAGTTTGGAGGAGATGATGGAAGTACAATCTAAAATGTTCAACACTTTCATGGCCACCAGTGATAAAAAGTTTAGTGAAGTGATGACACATAACAAAATGCTTGAAACCCAGATTTCCCAGTTGGCTAGTGCTATAAAAGATGGGGTTGGAGTTTCCAAACTCCCGCCTCAAGGTATTGACCCTAAAAATTCTGTGAAAGCTATCACCACTAGGAGTGGAAAAACATCGATAGGGAGCGATAAAGTAATACCACCCAAGAATCAACCTGAGACTCCACCTATCACTGATAATGTTGTTGAAAGTGAGGATGAGAGGACCAGATAGAATGATAAAATTAATGAGGTCCCAAAGGAACAGGAGGGAACACAAGCCAAAGAACCCAATTTATTGCAGAAACTCCCTTACCCCCATAAGTTCGTGAGGCACGAGCTAGATGTTCAATTTGGTAAGTTTTTGGAGACTTTGAAACAAATCCACCTTTCCATACCTTTCACTGATGCTATAAAGAAAATGCCTAATTATGCTAGATTTTTAAAAGATATTTTGAGTGGTAGGAGGAACTGTGATGGGGTAGAAACTGTTAACCTCACTGCAAATTGTAGTGCAATCATTATGAATAAAATGCCTCCTAAATTAGGAGATCCAGGTAATTTCTCAATCCCTTGTGCTATTAATAAAATGAAAATTGATAATGCATTATGTGATCTTGGGGCTAGTGTTAGTTTTATGCCATATTCTGTGTATCAACGTTTAGAGGTAGGAGAACTTCTTCCCACCAACATTACCCTGCAGTTAGCTGATCGTTCGATCAAATTTCCTAAGGGTAAAATGGAAGATGTGTAGGGTTTCGTAGTGACCCGACACTACGAGGAAGGAAACTCACCAAGACCCGCCCCTTAATTAAAGCAATTAAACAAACATAATAAACTTAATCAAACAAGATTAAGAACAAGAATTATACCTTTGACGCGTGCTTTGCTCCTAAACAGCTCTTACTTCAAAATCCCGAAAAGACGAGATCTCCGAAGGATTGTACCCTCGACCTGAACCGAGCGTCCTAAGTCTTGAAGGTTAGTCAAGACCCGGACAAAATAACTACGAGTTTTACGAATCAAAGGTTTACTCTTTCCTAGAGTTGCCTTTTTAATTCCACTCAAGGTTGTTTACACTTGGGTGTTTTGCCTTGATTTGCGTGCTATGACTCGGGATTTTAATCCCGATTTATGTGTGACAAGAATTAATTACAAATTATATTTTAGAATTAATTTTAGGGAAAATAAAATAAAATTAAGTCTAACTTAAACAAATTTATTTTATTTAGTGCACAAGCCTAAATTTATCCAAAATTTCAATTTTGAACAAAATTAGGTCTACATTTATGCTTAAAATAAAATGAGCTATGTCCAAGATTAATCTTGGCAATATGAAAATTAATAATGGATTTGACAATTGGGAGTTGGAAAAATGAATTAACCATCCAATGATAAAATTTTCCAACTTGCATACTTGTGTAAAATACCAAGATTACATCTTCCAATATGAAGATTAATCAAATTTTACTCACAAGTAATTGAACTTAATGGATTTTAATCAACCAAAACATGAAAAAATCCAAACTTTGTTCAACATGGAATTTAGGGTTAGGGTTCCAATCATCTAAAAATTTAAAGATTAGAACTTTAACATTACTTGGGAACTTAAAATACAAAATCACAACAAGTTTTCACACCTTATTGCAATTTATTTGCAAAATTTGTGAAAAATAAGTTTATGTGATAAATTGGTATATCAACTTAAGCACTAATAAACACTCCATTATTATGCTCAAGGATATTTTAAAACCAGTAGAATAGTGATGTAAATGTGCATTTAATCTAACCTTTTAATTCTTGCATTAATCAAGACTTAAAAAGAATTAAAATTTTCGTTGAAAAACGAAAAACCCCAGAAAAATTGGGTTTCTCGTTCGAATTTGGCCTCTGAATAACCCTAAAAGGATTGAAACAGTTCTAGAATGTCGATTCCACCCAAAAATCACTATTTTTGAGGAAAAATCTGGGTTCGGCAACCAAATCGAAAATAAAATCAAGTTTTAAAAGATAATTAAAACGAGCATCTAATCTAATTAGATGAACATGAACTAGAAAATTAAATTCTTTAAAACACCTTAATTAACCAATAATTGCAAAAATTAAAAGGAGCGTGGCTCTGATACCGCTGTAGGGTTTCGTAGTGACCCGACACTACGCGGAAGGAAACCCACCAAGACCCGCCCCTTAATTAAAGAAATTAACAAACATAATAAACTTAATTAAACAAGATTAAGAACAAGAATTATACCTTTGACGCGTGCTTCGCTCCTAAAGAGCTCTTACTTCAAAATCCCGAAAAGACGAGATCTCCGAAGGATCGTACCCTCGACCCGACCCGAGCGTCCTAAGTCTTGAAGGTTAGTCAAGACCCGGACAAAATAACTATGAGTTTTACGAATTAAAGGTTTACTCTTTCCTAGAGTTGCCTTTTTAATTCCACTCAAGGTTGTATTCTCAAAATCCCAACCAAGTGGGTATTTATAGAGAATGGGGACTTGAAACCCCTTTTCATAATCAATGTGGGATCATGTGCAATTGCAATAATTCATTTAATTCTAAAATAAATAATTATGCAAAACAATCACAAGCCAACAAGTGGCAAAAGAAGAGAATGGGTTAGGTGAGGACCATATCCCATGGGGGGGACCATTGCCTTGCTCCCCAAGGGAAGCTTGGTGGCTTTGGACCCCACTTCTCCTCAAACCACCATTTGCAAGGCAGCTAGGCTGGCTGCCACCTGGCGCTGCCAGCACGCACAAGCCAGCTAGCATGCTTGACTGGCGCACCATGCATCACCCAGCCCAGCACTTGCGTGCTGCTAGCGAGCCACGCCTTGTGCTGGGCGCTGGGCGCTGTTGTCTTGCTACCGCAGGCACACGCACACGCATGGTGCTGCTGCCTTGCTATCGCATAGCCAGCATAGCCAGGCCAGCATACGCATGGCCCTAGCTAGCCAGCACCACTCGCCCCGTACTCGCACAACTACGTGCATCCAGGCCAGCACGCACTAGCGCTGTGCTTGGTGCGTGCCCCTGTAATGGTGCCTAGCACACACGCAAGGCTAGCGCTGCACACCAGCTAGCTGTGCTTGGTGCATGGCCTGCGATGGTGCCTAGTAGACACGCAAGGCCAGCACGCACTAGCGATGTGCTTTGGTGCACACGCACACACACACACGCACATGTGCCTAGCACAGCGATGGTGCTGTGCGTGGTGCTATAGGGCTGCGATAGTGCCCATAGGCACCCAGGCTAGCACGCTGCCTGCTGCGATGGGCTGCCTAGTGCTTGTGGGGCATGTGATAGCTGCCATGCGCACCCAGGCGCCCATGCTAGCATGCTGCTAGCTTGCGATGGGCTGCCAGGGCGCGCCTACACTGCGATAGTGCCTAGCACACCATGGTGCGCCTAGCACACACATGGTGCACCTAGGCTTGCGATGAGCTAGCCTAGCTACGGCTACGCTCATACTTGTTGCTTGTGATTTTGCGACGCTCGGTCTCGACGCCCTAGGCTCGATTTCCGACGTCTGTATTTGTAAAACTCTGTTGATTCATTAAATCCTTTCGGATTAATTCGTCGTCTCGGATCGGTGATTCGATTGGGTTCGACTCGAACGGTTTAGTTAAGATTAAGCTGTAATATCAATTGTACCTTGATATTACTGATCGGAAGCGACCTCCACCTAGGCATTCCAATCACTTGACCTTACTGAAGAATTAGATGTGTAATAATTCTGAACCCTCTATCGGAAGAATACACTTGTTGGAAGGACACCATTCCTTTCAATCGGAAGTGTGCATATTGTGTATAGCTCATTTCCTTTGTCTCTTAATGTTTCTTCGTGAACTATAAGGTAAGATTCTTTGTCATCCTTATTACGTTCAGAAGTGTTTCTCGATCTCCGAGTTCGACTGTCAATAAGCAGATGATTTCTAAAATCTATCTGAGCACGGCCATGCATTTTCACATTCTCACTCTTCGAGTGGCCTGTTAAACAACAAAAAAATTTCCCTATTGTTAGTAGAGGGACAATCCCAGTCTTGTATTGTAAGTTCTTCTTACTAAGAGGACATAGACTTCAGAGTGTTCCCGTTATGATCCCTAGTTACGGCAGACAATTGGAAACATCAAAGAGCCTAGTACTCAAACAAGAAAACTTCACAATACTCATGGTTGGAGGAAATAAGTTCCGATAGTCATAATGAGAAATGTACTTATGAAAAAATTTAAATTTTCTTAAAGTACTCTCATAGGTCTTATCTAGTACAGTTCTAAACTGTACTAGTGCAAATGATTTATGACCGTCACGTCCTCGCAGCACAAGAAACGGTGCTGTAAATCATACTACACACTAATATATGGCGGTCATCAATCGTCCATCTGTTGGATGACCTCGATTAGGGATACTTTTCGATTTAATATTCAAGGTTCACTTAACAGGTGTTTCTTTATCAAAGACATGGTCTTGATACCCTGTTTTGAATATTTCGGTAAATCGAATGGACTCATTATTTAATTCTAAACCAAAATTAAATAGTAATGGAATGAATGATAATTTTGCACAAAAATTAATTACTCCATTAACGAATGGTTTTAGTACAGTGTCTTACATTAAATCAACCCGTTTAATTAAAACACTTGTACAGGGAATTTCAAAGCCAGTCTCCAACATGCTTGATTCCCATTGCCTCAACGTGTTTTTTGTGTTTCACTTGAGGCAAAGGTTTAGTCAAAGGATCGACTACATTCTCATCCGTGCCGATCTTACAAATTCTGATTTCAGCTTCAGATTTCCATTCCCTTATCATGTGAAATCGCCTTTGCACATGTTTGAATTTCTTGTGTTCTCTCGGCTCCCTGGCCTGAGCGATAGCTCCATTATTATCACAATAAAGGTCATCGGTCCCTTAATTGAGGGTAGAACACCAAGTTCACTAATGAACTTGCGAATCCAAACAGCTTCCTTAGCAGCTTCCGAAGCGGCCAAGTACTCGGCTTCACTTGTAGAGTCTGCAGTGGTGCTCTACTTGGCACTCTTCCAGCTAAACGCTCCTCCATTCAGACAGAATATTTACCCCGACTGTGACTTGAAGTCGTCTCTGTCAGTCTGGAAGCGTCGGTGTAACCTTCAACAACCATTTCTTTGTGGCCTCCATACACCAGGAATTTATCCTTGTTCCTTTTTAGGTACATTAGGATGTTCTTGGCTGCAGTCCAATGCGCCTCTCCTGGGTTCGATTGGTATCGACTCGTTGCACTCAGGGCATACGATACATCCGGCCTTGTACATATCATGACATACATGATCAATCCGATTAGCAAAGCATATGGGATCTGATTCATTCTTTCTCGCTCAACAGGTGTCTGCGGACAATGTTTCTTGCTGAGTGTTATGCCATGGGACATGGGTAAACGCCTTCTCTTGGCATTTTCCATGTTGAATCGAGCCAGTACCTTATCAATGTAAGTACTTTGGTTTAATCCAATCATCCTCTTAGATCTATCCCTGTAGATCTTGATGCCCAATATGTACTGTGCCTCTCCTAAGTCCTTCATTGAAAAGCACTTTCCCAACCAGCCCTTTACGGACTCTAATAATTTTATGCTGTTTCCAATGAGCAGTATGTCATTGACATACAGGACTAGGAATGCAATATCACTCCCACTGACCTTCTTGTATACACAAGACTCATCTGGATTCTTGATAAAACCAAACTTGCTAATGGCTTCATCAAATCGTAGATTCCAACTTCTGCTGGCTTGCTTTAATCCATAAATGGACTTATTGAGCTTGCAAACCTTTCCATCGTTGCATGGATCGACAAAACCTTCTGTCTTTGTCATATACACAGTTTCTTCCAAAATCCCATTAAGGAAGGCGGTTTTGACATCCATTTTCCATATTTCGTAATCGTAATATGCAGCAATCGCTAGGATGATCCGGACGGACTTTAGCATTGTAACTGGTGAAAAAGTTTCGTCATAGTCAATCCCGTGGACTTGTCTATAACCTTTTGCCACCAGTCTAGCTTTGTATATCGATACATTTCCATCTTTGTCTATCTTCACTTTGAAGATCCATTTGCAACCAATGGGTATATAACCCTCGGGCAAATTCACCAAGTCCCAGACTTGATTTTCAGACATGGAGTCCATCTCGGATTTCATGGCCTATTGCCATTTTGCAGAGTCGGGGCTCGTCATAGCTTGCTTGTATGTCGCCGGCTCATCACCATCCATGACTAGGATGTCCTGATCATTAGTTAAGACTATACCGAGGTATCTGTCTGGTTGAGATCTTTGTCGTTGCGACCTACGTAGGGTAATCGGTTGAGCATTTACATTGTCTGTTTGACTCTGACTAATCTTCTTAGATGCTTCCAAAGTATCTAGATTGTCAGTTTTGTTAGGTTGACATTGTTGCTCGTCCTCTCGAACTTCGTCGAGTTCGATTTTCCTCCCACTTGTCAATTTGGAAAGGTGATCCTTCTCCAAAAAGACACCATCACGAGCAACAAAAACTTTGTTCTCGGATTTATTGTAGAAGTAATACCCTTTGGTTTCTTTTGGATATCTCACAAAGAAACATTTATCCAATTTGGGGTGAAGTTTGTCCGAAATTAATCGCTTGACATATGCTTCGCATCCCCAAAATCTTGAGAAAAGACAACCTAGGAGGTTTCTTAGTCCATAATTCATATGGAGTCTTTTCATCAGCTTTTGACGGAGCTCTATTCAGTGTTAGTGCTGCTGTTTGTAGCGCATGTCCCCAGAACGAGATAGGGAGTTCACTAAGACCCATCATTGATCGAACCATGTCTAACAAGGTTCGATTCCTCCGTTCGGACACTCCGTTCCATTGAGGAGTTCTGGGAGGTGTCAACTCTGAAAGAATGCCATTTTCTTTCAAGTGATCGTTTGAATTCATGGCTTAAATATTTGCCACCTTGATCCGATCAAAGTGCTTTAATTTTCTTGCCAAGTTGATTTTCAACTTCTTTCTGAAATTCTTTGAACTTTTCAAAGGATTCATATTTATTCGACACTAAGTAGATATAGCCATATCTACTATAATCGTCGGTGAAAGTGATGAAATATCGGTAACCTTGTCTTGCGAGTGTGACTCATGGGTCCACATACATCCGTGTGTATTAGACCTAATAAGTCACTTGCCCTTTCTCCCAACTTAGAGAATGGCTGTTTTATCATCTTGCCTAATAAGCATCCTTCGCAATTTTCAAACGACTCTAAGTCGAATGAGTCAAGAACACCTTCTTGAAGAAGTTTCTTGATGCATTTGATGTTAATATTGCCAAGACGACAATGCCACAAGTAGGTTTGATTCGACTCGATGGTCTTATCCCTTTTAGGAGTATTCTCGATGTTATAGACCTGTTTGTCTAGTGACAGCACATAAAGACCATTTTCTGAATGTGCCTTTCCATATAAAACATTATCAAAATATATAAAACAACTATTGTTTTTGATTCGGAATTCGAATCCTTTGGCGTCCAACGCCGATATTGAAATAATGTTTTTGGTCACTCTAGGAACATGATAACAGTTTTCAAGTTCTAGAACAAGCCAAGTGGGCAAAGACAAACTTAGAGTTCCAACGGAGACGGCAGACATCCTTGCTCCATTGCCAACCCGAAGCTCGACCTCTCCCTTCTCTAGCCTCCTACTTATCCTTAGTCCCTGAGCATTGGAACAAAGGTGTGAGCCACATCCGGTATCTAATACCCATGATGTTTTGCTAGCGAAGTTTAAGTTTATAACGAAAATACCTGATGAAGAAGCAACGTTGCCGTTCTTCTTATCTTCCTTGAATTTGAGGATGTCCCGTTTCCAATGTCCCTTCTTCATGCAGTAGAAACATTCGGAATCAGACTTAGAAGAAGCTGCCTTCTTGTCCTTGTTGCCCTTGGCAAACTTTGACTCAGGCGGGAATTTCTTCTTTTTCCCATTAAAGCTCTTCTTTTCGCCCGCATGTTTGAACGGTTTGCCCTTCCTCACCATGAGCATGTCATGCTTGCCCTCATCCTTGAGTGTTTGCTCAGCTTGCTTCAACATACCATGAAGCTCGGTGAGAGTTTTCTCCATACTATGCATGTTATAGTTCATCTTGAACTGATCAAAGCCTTTGTGAAGGGAGTGGAGAATGATGTCAATTGCCATTTTAGTTGAATACCCAGCATCGAGCCTTTCCATGTTTTCAAATAATCCAATCATTTTGAGAACATGCGGGCTGACTAGCTCTCCTTTCTTGAGCTTGCTCTCAAGGATCTGCCTGTGGGTTTCGAACCTTTCAGTTCGGGCCTGCTCTTGGAACATATTCTGAAGCTCAGAAATGATCTCAAAAGATGTCTCCTTTTCAAAGAAAGTCTTTTGAAGGTTCGAAGACAATGTGGCCAACATGATGCATTTGACATCCTGATTGGCACTATGCCATCGGTTAAGGGCTGCCTGAGTGACCTCCTCATTGGGAGCGTCGGGCATTTCCTCATCAAGGACGTATTCCTTTTGCTCCCGCATTAGTAAAATGCGGAGATTTCTTTGCCAATCAAGAAAGTTTGGCCCGCTCAACTTCTCCTTGTCGAGAATTGAGCGCAAAGAGAATTGGTTGTTCTTTGAGTTACTTGCAGACATGATTTCTACAATTGAAAGAATTTGAAGTGAAAAACCATTCATACATCAATAAGTTGAAATTTTAAAGCGTTCATGCACATATTCAAACTTATTGAACATTTTATCCACGCATTTTTAAAATTGTCCCTTATGGGCGAGAATAAAATGATTCCGAGATCCCAAAGATCAAGAAATGGTTAAGCATGCTTTGGCTTGTCTTAACCATTAAATATCTTAAGGTAAGCAATCCAATTGCTAATAGCTCCAAGCTACTCTCGGTTTGATAAAATGTCGCATCTAATGCATTCCTGACATTTTATCTCTTTTGCCACGACATCTAAGGACTCCTTACTGATATCGTTGAGCTTAACCAAGACAACTTGTATACCTAGTATACCTTACGTTCCTAGGGAAGTAGTGATGCCTCGCTTTGGCGTAATCCATCACGTACGCGCATTAGTTCGGTAAGTGTTGTTCTTGGAACGGCAAATTTTAGCTCAATATTATTAAGGGACCTAGGGTTTCTATGTTGGTTGATTTAAGTGAACTTAACTAATCATCGCAACATTATAGAATTCCTAGACATGCATCTAGCAATCATATATAATAACAATATATAAAAGGCATAAAATAGATGCATTTGACAACTAGCATGACCCCTTGAAATCTTCAATTCCATGGGTCTTTATCTTATCTCGTCTTCGTCGAAACGCCGTCTTGAGACATCTTGGCCAAAATGAAATGAAAGAAGCTAGCTAGAACGACTAAGATTAATCTAATAGTACAAAAATACTTAACGGTTCGCAGACCGTATTTAGATTTACAAAAATACATAACGGAACGCAGTCCGTATTTTCTATCCTAGTCGGGCCCCACTAGTTGCCATTTTCAAAGAACCTGTTTTGAAAGCAATCTTTCAGTCACCCGTTCACTATTTGTGAACGGCCCATGCAATTTTACGAAATACATAATCCAACACGCACAACTAGTAACTAACTTAGGTCGTTAATCCAATTAACGCGCCTAATTAAAACTAGTCAAAGTGGTTTAATCCATTATTTCTAAACGCATAAGGCTAACACATTTAACTAAGCTCCCACTAAATTCCGCATCCGTACTTAATTAATCCGATTAATTAAGTCGGCATAACCCGTAATTTGTCAAAATTTTGCAAAATTGAAAATCGAGGTTTTTAGCCTCGTTAAAATAATTAATTTAAAATTTAATAACACGGAAAAATTCGCAAAATTATAGCTCAAATATTAAGCAAAATCACCCAACACAACTTTTGGTGGGTGCGCACCATGGCCTTGGCCTATGATGCATGGCGCACCAAGGCTGCTAAGGCAGTGTGTGCTGGCTGGGGCTTGCTGCCTCGCTGCCCAGCAGCAGCACAAGTCCAGCAGCAGCTCACGCAACACACGCACAACAGCATTGGATGGCTGGGCTGGCACTTGGTGCTAGCATGCTGCGCCCAGCACAACACACTACGTTGGCCAGCACCACGCTGGCCAGCACCACGCATGCTTACACGCATGCTGGTGCCTGGCAGCAAGTGGGGGCTTGCTGATGCTTGCTACTACGCTGCCCAGCAACGCCTCCAAGCAGCCAGCAGCCAAGGCCACTGCCCAAGCCCAGCCACAACCTCCCTCCCCACACAGCATGCACAGCCGCATCATGGCTTACCCTTGTGAACACCAAAGGCAGCCACATGTGGGATGCTAGGCAGTCCGGCTAGCCTTGGTGGCACTTGGGTGTTTTGCCTTGATTTGCGTGATATGACTCGGGATTTTAATCCCGATTTACGTGTGACAAGAATTAATTCCAAATTATATTTTAGAATTAAATTTAGAGGAAATAAAATAAAATTAAGTCTAACTTAAACAAATTTATTTTATTTGGTGCACAAGCCTAAATTTATCCAAAATTTCAATTTTGAACAAAATTAGGTCTACATTTATGCTTAAATAAAAATGAGCTATGTCCAAGATTAATCTTGGCAATATGAAAATTAATAATGGATTTGACAATTGGGAGTTGGAAAAATGAATTAACCATCCAATGATAAAATTTTCCAACTTGCATACTTGTGTAAAATACCAAGATTACATCTTCCAATATGAAGATTAATCAAATTTTACTCACAAGTAATTGAACTTAATGGATTTTAATCAACCAAAACATGAAAAAATCCAAACTTTGTTCAACATGGAATTTAGGGTTAGGGTTCCAATCATCTAAACATTTAAATATTAGAACTTTAACATTACTTGGGAACTTAAAATACAAAATCACAACAAGTTTTCACACCTTATTGCAATTTATTTGCAAAATTTGTGAAAAACAAGTTTATGTGATAAATTGGTATATCAACTTAAGCACTAATAAACACTCCATTATTATGCTCAAGGATATTTTAAAACCAGTAGAATAGTGATGTAAATGTGCATTTAATCTAACCTTGTAATGCTTGCATTAATCAAGACTTAAAAAGAATTAAAATTTTCGTTGAAAAACGAAAAACCCCAGAAAAAGTTGGGTTTCTCGTTCGAATTTGGCCGCTGAATAACCCTAAAAGGATTGAAACAGCTCAAGAATGTCGATTCCACCCAAAAATCACTATTTTTGAGCCAAAATCTGGGTTCGACAGCCAAATCGAAAATAAAATCGAGTTTTAAAAGATAATTAAAACGAGCATCTAATCTAATTAGATGAACATGAACTAGAAAATTAAATTCTTTAAAACACCTTAATTAAACAATAATTGCAAAAATTAAAAGGAGCGTGGCTCTGATACCGCTGTAGGGTTTCGTAGTGACCCGACACTACGTGGAAGGAAACCCACCAAGACCCGCCCCTTAATTAAAGAAATTAAACAAACATAATAAACTTAATTAAACAAGATTAAGAACAAGAATTATACCTTTGACGCGTGCTTCGCTCCTAAAGAGCTCTTACTTCAAAATCCCGAAAAGACGAGATCTCCGAAGGATCGTACCCTCGACCCGACCCGAGCGTCCTAAGTCTTGAAGGTTAGTCAAGACCCGGAAAAAATAACTATGAGTTTTACGAATCAAAGGTTTACTCTTTCCTAGAGTTGCCTTTTTAATTCCACTCAAGGTTGTATTCTCAAAATCCCAACCAAGTGGGTATTTATAGAGAATGGGGACTTGAAACCCCTTTTCATAATCAATGTGGGATCATGTGCAATTGCAATAATTCATTTAATTCTAAAATAAATAATTATGCAAAACAATCACAAGACAACAAGTGGCAAAAGAAGAGAATGGGTTAGGTGAGGACCATATCCCATGGGGGGGACCATTGCCTTGCTCCCCAAGGGAAGCTTGGTGGCTTTGGTCCCCACTTCTCCTCAAACCACCATTTCCAAGGAAGCTAGGCTGGCTGCCACCTGGCGCTGCCAGCACGCACAGCCAGCTAGCATGCTTGACTGGCGCACCATGCATCACCCAGCCCAGCACTTGCGTGCTGCTAGCGAGCCACGCCTTGTGCTGGGCGCTGGGCGCTGTTGTCTTGCTACCGCAGGCACACGCACACGCATGGTGCTGCTGCCTTGCTATCGCATAGCCAGGCCAGCATACGCATGGCCCTAGCTAGCCAGCACCACTCGCCCCGTACTCGCACAACTACGTGCATCCAGGCCAGCACGCACTAGTGCTGTGCTTGGTGCGTGCCCCTGTAATGGTTCCTAGCACACACGCAAGGCTAGCGCTGCACACCAGCTAGCTGTGCTTGGTGCATGGCCTGCGATGGTGCCTAGCACACACGCAAGGCCAGCACGCACTAGCGCTGTGCTTTGGTGCACACGCACACACACACACGCACATGTGCCTAGCACAGCGATGGTGCTGTGCGTGGTGCTATAGGGCTGCGATAGTTCCCATAGGCACCCAGGCTAGCACGCTGCCAGCTGCGATGGGCTGCCTGGTGCTTGTGGGGCATGTGATAGCTGCCATGCGCACCCAGGCGCCCATGCTAGCATGCTGCTAGCTTGCGATGGGCTGCCAGGGCGCACCTAGGCTGCGATAGTGCCTAGCACACCATGGTGCGTCTAGCACACACATGGTGCACCTAGGCTTGCGATGAGCTAGCCTAACCTAGCTACGGCTACGCTCATACTTGTTGCTTGTGATTTTGTGACGCTCGGTCTCGACGCGCTAGGCTCGATTTCCGACGTCTGTATTCGTAAAACTCTTTTGACTCATTAAATCCTTTCGGATTAATTCGTCGTCTCGGATCGGTGATTCGATTGGTTCAACCCGATGGGTTCAGTGAAGATTAAGCTGTAATATCAATTGTACCTTGTTATTACTGATCGGAAGCCGCCTCCACCTAGGCATTCCGATCACTTGACCTTACTGAAGAATTAGCTCTGTAATAATTCTGAACCCTCTATCGGAAGAATACACTTGTTGGAAGGACACCATTCCTTTCAAGATGTTCCCCTGCGGGTTGGGAAATTTGTAATACCTGTTGATTTTGTGGTTTTGGAAATGGATGAGGATAGTCATATACCTATTATTCTAGGACGACCTTTCTTAGCTACCTCAGGTGCTCTCATTGATGTAAAGAGTTCTAAGATTTCTTTAAAGGTAGGGGAGGAAGTTTTAGATTTCGATTTACATAAAAGCATGCAATATCCTTGCTCTAGTTCCGAAAAATGCATGATGATTGACACTATTGATTCGATTGTTTCTAGTATGCATACACAGTTGCTCTCTACTAACCATGATCTTGAGCCAAGTGACACCGAAGAAAACAGGGACATGGAGGAGCAAATTCTAGATGGAGATGAAGGTGAACACAATACATGGAGATCACAACCAAGTATGCACTTGCTATGGCCGCTGCAAAAGAGGTAAATAAGGCCCCTAAGGTAGAATTAAAGCCTCTACCAACACATCTAAGGTACGAATTTCTTGGTCCTAATTCAACTTACCCTGTCATCTTGAATTCCTCTTTAGGTGCGGATCAAACTCGGAAGTTATGTGATGTATTGAGAAAGCATCAAAGTGCTATAGGCTATACCATTGATAACCTCAAGGGTATTAGTCCTGCTATTTGTATGCATCACATAACTCTCAAGGATGATGCAAGGCGTTCCATAGAACGGCAAAGGAAACTCAATCCTCAAATGGGGGAGGTGGTGAAGAAAGAAATCACCAAACTCCTTGATGCAGGCATCATCTTCCCCATTTCGAGTTCTAGATGGGTTTCCCCTGTGCATGTTGTCCCTAAGAAGGGGGGAATGACTGTAGTTGAGAATGAGAATGGTGAGCTCATCTCAACTAGAACGGTAATTGGATGGAGTATGTGCATAGACTATAGACGTCTAAACGCATCAACCAAAAAGGACCATTTTCCCCTTCCATTTATTGCTCAAATGCTCGAAAGACTAACTAGGCACAAGTATTATTGCTTTCTTGACGGTTATTCGGGGTTTTTCCAAATACCTATCAAACCCGATGACCAAGAGAAAACAACTTTTACTTGTCCATATGGTACATTTGCTTACAGGAGAATGCCTTTCGGACTATGCAATGCACCGGGCACCTTTCAAAGGTGTATGATGAGCATTTTCGGGGACATGTTGGAAGCCAAAATGGAGGTCCTCATGGATGATTTTTCAGTTGGAGGAACATCTTTTGATGATTGCCTAGTAAATATAGGGAAGTGCTTGCAACGATGTGAGAAAGTGAATTTGGTCCTCAACTGGGAGAAATGTCACTTCATGGTAGAGGAAGGAATTTTCCTCGGTCACAAGATTTTAAATGCCGGGATAGAGGTAGATAAGGCAAAGGTCGAAGTCATCGCAAAACTACCACCACCGGTCAATGCAAAAGGGGTACGACAGTTTTTAGGGCATGCGGGTTTCTACAGGCGGTTTATAAAGGATTTCTCTCTAATAGCCAAGCCTTTAAATGCCCTATTGCAAAAGGAAGCTGATTTCAAGTTTGATGAAGAGTGCTTACACGCTTTCAACACACTTAAGAAAGCTTTGAACTCGGCTCTGATAGTGCAAGGACAAAGATGGGACCTACCGTTCGAGTTGATGTGTGATGCAAGTGACACGGCTATTGGGGGTGTTCTTGGGCAGCGAGTTAAAAAGAGGCTTCATGTGATCTACTATATGTCAAAGACCTTCAATGAAGCACAACGTAACTACACCATCACGGAGAAAGAGTTTCTAGCCATCGTTCATGCTTTCGAGAAGTTTTGGGATTACCTCATTGGTTCCAAAACAATTGTCTACACCGACCATGCTGCTATCAAGTACTTAATTTCGAAAAAGGAGTCCAAACCGCGTCTCCTCCGATGGGTCCTTTCTTTGCAACAATTTCATGTAGAGATACAAGACAAGAAGGGGGCCGAAAATGTGGTCGCGGATCACCTTTCACGCATGGAAAGGGAGCAAGAAGATGATGATGGGGTACCCATTTGTGACGAGTTGAAAGATGATGTCCTATATCTCCTTAAGGAAAAGGTACTACCTTGGTTTGCATATTTGGTGAACTACTTAGCTTGTGGGGAACTCCCTCCCGATTACACCAAGAACCAAAGGAAGAAGCTTAGGCGAGAAGCAAGACACTACATTTGGGATGACCCGATTTTGTTCAAAAGAGGTGTCGATGGTATTTTAAGAAGTTGTATTCCGGATGATGAAACCCAAAGTGTGCTGAAAATGTTTCATTCCGATCCTTGCGGAGGTTACATGGGGGCAAACAAGACAGCTCAAAAGGTATTGCAAAGTGGACTATGGTGGCCTCACATCTTTAGAGACTCATGGGAATTTGTGAAGACATGTGATGCGTGCCAAAGAAGTGGAAATGTGTCAAGGAAGAATGAAATGCCCCAACAACCCATACTTGAATTAGAAATCTTTGATGTTTGGGGCATAGACTTCATGGGACCTTTCTCTTCATCCCGTGGGAACCAATACATACTTGTGGCAGTGGATTGTGTGTCAAAGTGGGTGGAAGCAATCGCCTCCCCAACAAATGACCACAAGGTGGTAGTGAAGCTCTTCAAGAAGATCTTATTTCCAAGGTTTGGGGTTCCTAGAGCGGTAATAAGTGACAACGGTTCACACTTTGTGCATGGGGATTTTCAAAGAATGTTTTGCAAAAATGGAGTCCATCAACGGTTCGGGACAACCTATCACCTTCAAACTAGTGGGCAAGCGAAATTTTCTAACCGACAGATTAAAGCTATTCTTGAGAAGACGGTTGCAAAGAATAGGAAAGATTGGTCCGACAAGCTAGATGATGCACTTTGGGCATATCGGACAGCTTTCAAAACCCCTATTGGCACAACCCCATACCGTTTAGTCTATGGGAAAGCGTGTCACCTTCCGATCGAATTAGTGCACCGCGCTCAATGGGCAATTAAGAAGATAAACTTTGATCTAGCAAGCGCGGGAGAGCAAAGGATGTTAGACCTTCACGAGTTGGAGGAACTTAGAATGGACGCGTATGATAGTGCAAACCTCTACAAAACGCGATCCAAGGAGTGGCATGACCGGAGGATCGAGCGAAAAGTGTTCAATGTAGGAGACAAGGTCCTTTTGTACAATTCCCGGATGAAAATCTTCCCCGGTAAGTTGATGTCAAGATGGAGAGGACCATTCACCGTTAAGGAGGTTTTTCCTTCCGGGGCGGTCGAACTCTATGATTCAATGGCATGCAACTTTTACGGTAAATGGGAAGAGATTAAAGATATACTACAACGGAGCCCATGTTGGTTTGATTGATGTGTTCCAATGCCGCCACACGAGTTGAATGTGACCACGTCCAGCTATCGACGTTAAACTTAGCGCTTCCGGGAGGCAACCCAATCTTTTTGCTTTTTCTTAGAGTAGTTTCTTTTGTTTTTCTTCTTGTTTGATTTAGCTTCTAATTTTCCTTTTTTTTGTGTTGTTTGTGTGTGTTTTTGTGTAGGTGAAACATTAGTTGGAGGTAGGAAGGATGAGGGTGAATCATGCCTTTGAGGAAGAAGAAGGATGAAGAGTGCAGCAGTGAGCACAGCCGTGCCAGAAATGGCACAGCCGTGATAACAGTCAGACAGTCTCAAAAAGGATTCAGCATGGCTGTGCCAAAGTTCGTTCCTAAATTTCTCCTATTCTTCACGTTTTTGTTGAATTCCACTTGCTAATATTGCTATTGTCTATTGCTAATTGCTTCATTGTTCATAATTTGCTTACATTGGTGATTTGTGTGAATTATTTTGTCTTGATAGAAGTTATATGTTGAATACTAGGGCTTGATTTTACATAGTTTAGAGTGACTCCTGTTGAATTGTTGTCTTCGATTGTCTTGATTCTTGGATTTCTAGGTTTAGGTATTATTTCCTTGATTAAGCTTAATTGGTAATTTTGTTTAATATCATTCAACCCAACATGCCTAGAACCAAGAACCCAAGTAGAAGACCGTGTCGGGACGAAGGGCCCTAATCCGTGGCTCCACCACCGGTGGATACCATGGGAATTAGTTTTGAAAACTCGTCCTTTATGGAAAATTTTGTTAAATTGTCCCTTCGTATAGAAGACGACATGATTCAAATGTTCACTTACACTAAATTTGATGCCTGGTTACATGTGCATGCACTCACTTACAAGAGACTTACCCTGGAGTTTTTGTCATCTTTGTATGTCCATCGGGATGAGAATAACTCTCCCCGGTACATGACCTTCCAGCTTATGAACTCCGGCACCATCACCATGACCGTAGCCCAATTAAACACCGCCTTTGGATGGCACTCCGACCTGAAATACGGTCCTAAGGATGGCCATTCCAAACACTATGAACCCGGTCTATTTTGGCATTAGATTACTGGGAAGCTAGATAGAGACCCCCGGAGAGATAAGTCAACCTCTATTGTCAACCCCGCCTTTAGATTAGCCCATAGAACCTTTTCTTCAACTCTCTTCGCTAGGGGGGATAGTTCGGGGGTGGTGTCCATTAGGGAGCTTCAATTCCTGTGGCACCTCACTAGGGGGGATGGGCGACTTGGTATGGGGGCTTGGTTGCTAGACCACCTAGATGGTGTAGCTAAGGGGAGGGGTGCAATTACCATATGGGGCATGATCACCATAGGTGGCGGGTTTGAGATTGACAAACTCGGATATGGTCGCCGCCTTCAACGCATTGAGGGAGAGTGTCGACAGAATGGCCACCCGCCTGCCTCGTGACCCGGGCGGCCCCAGTTCTTGATCCAACCTTACTTTCTTTACCCCTTTCCCCACATTTGAAAGTCCTTGATGTGTAAGCATTGAGGACAATGTTTGATTCTAGCTTGGGGGGGGGGGTCTTACTTGAGTTTGTTGTTGAGGGGTTTGGAATTTTGGTAGTCTAGTCTTTAATTCCTTTTTTTTTTTTCTTATTACAAAAAAACAAAAGATTTACTTCTTTCTTAGGACTAGTCTTAATTCGTTTGTTAGTATGTCTCTTCTTTTTGCAGCTTGGGATCGTTTGAGAAGCGGCATGATTAGGCAGAACCAGTTTATGACCGCTAATTGGAGCTCCCGGGAGGCAAATTTGCTGATATCTTTTCCTTTTTCTCTTTGTGTGCTTAGGATATTTTATTTTAGGAAGAAGTTGAATGGTTCGAGGATGTTTGATCGGTTCTAAGGAACCTAGGATCGTTGATGTTGATATCAATTGATCACTTGTTTGTCGATTGGGATTATTATGTGATTTTCATGCCTCTTTATGAGCCTTTTAGCTTGTTTAGTTTACTTAGTTATGTATATATGTGTGCAATATAGGGAAAGCTTCTGTTATGAGGATGTGTAGTCTAGTTTATATGATTTGCCTCATAGTCTTTTCCTATATTTTTAGATCGTGATAAACTTGCCTATTTGCAAAAACTTTTGGAATAATGCCCATATTTTGGATTTGAAACGTGAATGAATGTGTGTGGAATGTCTATTTCTACTTAAGCCAGTGACGAATGCACAATTTGAGTCTATTGTTGATCAATGTAGACGAGTCTAGGCGAAGGTAGTTGGTTAGAACGTTTGTTATCATGTGAAACTCTAAGCCATTGAATTGTGGTAAGATGGAGTCGCTTCCCTTTTTAAATTTGATCCCCTTGATTGGTAGTTGTTTTGTTTTCGAATCCCGTGAGGTTTTATTTGTTCTAGCCTTCATCATGCTTTTTGGGCGGCATATTTGGATCCTTGATTACGCATGTTTCGATCTTTGTGTTGACTTGTAGCTCCCGAGACCGACTTGACACTTTTAAAGGAGGAAGAGGGCACCTTTTTCATTTTTCTTATTTTTGCTCCTTTTGTTTTGTTACAAATTAATTTTCTTTTTACATCATCCTACTTGCTAACCATGTTGAGCCTCTATCTCCATTCTTGGTTACCCATGTTACAAACCCGATGGCCGATGTTTGACCAACCCTTAGGTTGTAAAGCGTTTACCTTGCTTGGTTTGTTTAAGCCTATTGTTTATTAATCAAGAATTATGATCGATAGTTGGTTTGAGCAAGTTTGAAAGTGAGCTTAATTGTAAAGATGTAATAAGAAAGTTTGTTTGAGTAAAAAATTATAAAAAAAGGAAAAAAAAAGAGTAGTAAAAAAAAGAAAAAAAATAAAAGTCGTCCGAATTGTGAAAAAGCCGAGGACATTCAAACAAAAGTTTTAAAGTTTGAAAAAGGTCGTTCTAGTGTGTATACCATAGAGAGTTGGTGATGTGTTAAAGTGTGAATTAATGTTTATTGTGGAATGTGAATTGCATCTCTTGAGCTTAGTTTTTGAGAATCGTGATTCTTGCGCTTCATTTAGGATTTACCTCCACATTTTAAATTGTTTTCACCTACCTTACCCGTTTCCAATACATTACAACCTTTCTAAGACCTTTAGACTTTAGTGGTGTTCGGTTATCAAACGGTGGAGGGAGATACTTTTCAACCCTATGGAAAGATTATGTGTAATTGAGATTTCGGGATACCTTTATTATTTCCTAAAAAATATTACTTTTTTTGGTTCCTTTGAGGAATCACGAGGAGCTAATCAGGGTGGTGATTTGAAGCAAAAGGGGAGGACATGGCTGTTTTGGTTGGGTTTTGAGGGAAGCATGATTCCTTTGTTCTCTATGCATAGTCTAGGCATTGTTCACATTTTGATCAACAATACCTTGGATTGTGCGTCTCGTTGCTTGTTTGAGTGAGCTTTTTATTCCATGCATGATTATTCTAAGTAGGATTCATTGACGTTATTTCACGCTTAAAACTTGATTTATATGCAAGGGCAATAGTCTATCCGATCTTGTGTTTGTTTATCCCTTAGTTTTGCTCGAGGACTAGCAAAAGTGTAGCTTGGGGGGTTTTGACAAGACACTTTAGGGCGCGCTTTAGGGCATATAATTGGAGGATTTTGGTCGTATTTAGGACCGTTTTGGCCGTTTATTGCCTTGTTATGCTAATATCCCTTATATTATGTGCTTCACGGGTTTCAGATAGTTTTTGATGTGTTTTCAAGCATAATTGGAGGATTTTGGTCGTATTTTGGTGCGTGATCGAGCCAACTTTGGTCATAGTTCAGCAAACTAAGGACGTTGTAAGAATCTGCATAAGTTGCACAAGCAGCACGGCCGTGCCACATCTGGCACGCCCGTGCCAGATTGCCCTCAACTTCACTGCCTATGCTACACAACCGTGTAGAGTGCAGCACGTCCGTGCCATCTTCCATGTGCCAGCACGGCCGTGCCACTTTCGGCACGCCAGTGCCAATCAGTCCAGCACGACTGTGCCAATCCAGCCTGTATACCCGTGCTAGATCAGAACAGCACGGCCGTGCCATATCTGGCACGCCCGTGCCAAACTCGCAGCACAACTGAGCCAAATGCAGCACGACCGTGTTGAAGTCCAAGAAATGTTCAATGGTTCTCTGACATGCCTGCACGGCCGTGCCACTTTTAGCACGACCGTGCTGATTTACGAAGGGCAGCCTGCGATTTACTTTCCGATTTAAAACACATATATATAGCCCAATTGTAAGGGTTAAGAGAGACAGATTTTTAGAGAGATATTGAGAGTACTTTCGTAGTTAAGGTTCCATAGTTTTCTTAGATTTTATTCTAGCAAATTCATAGTTAATCAGATTTGAGATACTCTAGTTTTCCGGATTTTATTCAAGGCAAGATTAATTGGGATTCTTTGTATTATTCATTGACATCGGATATCAAAGTTCCAATCTTTTGCATTGATTCGCATCGATTTATTGGTATTATTCGCTCCTATTTATTATTCAAAGCTTTATTATCCTTGATTAGAATTCATGTTTATATTTATCATGCCTTTAGAATTTATTGTTGCTTTGATCATGAATATGTGTGAGTAGTTCCCTAACTAGGGTTTCGGGATGAAACCCGGCCTAGGTAATCTATGTAATTGAGGATTGGTTTTGATAAACGGATTGTGATTAAACAGATTATATGCGATTGCATGTTAATTCATTATAATAGGAGTAGCTAACCTAGAGTCTTGAATTTGATTGCATGATATTCTTTGTTTGAACAAGATATTGTGAATTGAGTATTTCATTATTGAATGTGGTTTAATTATGTATCGAGTAATGTTAAGTGCATGAGAAATCCAAGCTTAGTATTGCCCGTTGTCTTCCTATCACATGATATTGATCAGACTTATAGTCTTTGCATATCAAGTTTGTCTCTATGATTCCTTATTCCTTAATTACCAATGGTTAGGCGGATTCCCGTTCTCCCTAGTGTTTTAGTTTATCGATTTATTTATCTCATTAGTAGTTATTTAGAACACCATCTCTCATTTGACTTCGAAGTAACTTAGGTTTTATGATTGATTTGCAATTACTCCCGTTCTTCGTGGATCGAACCTTTATTTGCCATTGTACTGGTTATAGGGTGTTCGTATAAATATTGTTTGATTAAGAGTTATATTGTGCGACCAATTTAACGCTTGTTAAAATGGCGCCGTTGCCGGGGAGCGGTGTTTGATAATTGCTTTTTGATTTCTTGAGTCTAGTTCTTAAAACAAAAATACAAAAAGATTTTTCTTTTTGGCTACACTTGTAGCCCTGCTATTTGATTGGTTTGGTTAGTGTGTATGCGCAGGTCTAAACAGGGAGAGTTAATACCCTTCGATCCTGAAATCGAAAGGACTTTGAAAAGCAATCGAAAATCCCGATCGAAATCATCAAACTCTCAAGGAAAGGAAACCGGCCCAAGCACACAACCAGTTCCAATGAAAGAAAATCAGCCACCACCACGACCTCTTAAGGAGTTGGGAACTCCCGGGGCATATAGAGCTTCACGTGGGATTGCTCCACCCACCACTCAAGCCAATGACTTCGAGATCCGGCCTGCCATGATCACCCTTATCGGACCAAGGCAGTTTAGCGGTGCCAAGAATGACAGCCCTTTGGCTCATCTGAACGAGTTTGAGAAGTACTGCAACACTATTAAAGTCAATGGTGTTTCGGGGTTTTCTGATGTCCTGCGGGAGAGTTACAATTCTGAGACTGGAACCGGACGCCTGCACCTGCAAAACAAACGGAGACGCCGAGTGATTGGAGTTCCGCCTCCAACGGTCAAGTTAGTACTTGTTTAAGGAGTAAGTAATGCGGAAAAGTGTATAATGAGTCTCTCTAGGTGAGAGTGTTTAATGTGTGTAATCCCCTTTAATGAGGATTAATGAAGGTATTTATAACCTTGGGATGCGTGCCAATTCCTAGGTTTAGGTTAAACCTAAGGCTGACTAGGCTTTCCCCATGGATTGGGCCTTGTTGGACGGTTATCCGATGTGTCATGGGGTGGACACGTGTCGTGTCGCAATTGGTCCATGGTGGACGGATCACTAACTGACACGTGGCAGGCTCCTATTGGCCCATGTGAAGGACACATGGCGGAACCTGGTTGGACCACTTGTCAGATAGTGATTGGTGGGAAAAATCCCCTAATCATTTTCCCCTCAAAGGTGGCACGTGACTGGTCACATGTCACCTGTGACAGGTGTCGGATTGTAACAGGAGACGGCCTGCTACAGGTATCACTTGGTGAAAGGCCGAGAGTTTTTCCCGCTTTAAATTTTGAATTTGGAAGTGACCCTTCATCTTCTCATTTTGCCTATATAGGGGCGTGTTGACTTCAGATATTATAACACTTGATAACTTTTATAAGAGAATACTCGGACCCCTGAACCTGCTCTGACATTTTGGACATTTCCAGCCTACCGCCTGCTTTGACAAGTCGGCTGATACTCAGATTACTTTTCAGATCTTCGTCAACATCTCACTCGTTCAGGTAACCGTTTGTTCTCTCATTCTTTTTCTTTTCTTTATTTTTTCTTTTTGAAATGGCACCACGGAAGCACACGACACGACCTAGGTTAGTGATCAGCCGGTCACAGGGGACGGCTGAGTCTAGAACTAGGAGTGCCGCCTGCCCTTTTTCGAGCCAATCTTTGCCCTTTATACAAAGTCTGAATGTCTTTGTGTCTATGCAGAACATAATGGCCAGAACAAAAAGAACTGCTAGGATCACAAATTCGGACGACTCCTCCTATAAGGTGCCGATTTGTGAGACATCTGACCAGGCGCCAGATGTTGAAGATTTCTCATGCAGTGGAGAAAGGGGACAATTGGGCGGAGCCATCCGCCACCTATAGAGAGCAAAACACCCCCTAATACTGCACGGTTCCAAAAGGCCGGATCAAGGCCATGCAAGAGAAAGTGGGGAGCTTTATTGCGAACCATGTAATGGGCCATGGCTTTTTAGTTATTGTGCCGGATCCGGAAGACACAGTCGTCTGGCCGGCTGGGACTAGTTATGATAGCGCCTGCTTTGGCTGCTATGAGGCGACCATCAGAGCTGGGTTGCGCTTCCCCTTACATCTGGCTGTTCAGCGGATCCTGGATGGATATGAGTTAGGGTTATGGCAGTTAGTGTTGTAGCCAAGCCTAACAACTTGGTTATGGACATTTCTTTGGTTCAAGACGTAGCATTATGTATTGGTGCTATGCATTCTATCCATGGGCAGCAAGATATTCAATCCCTTGAATTTCTTGTTGTTCTTATTAACTAGTTTATTCTAGTTCTTTTTATGCTTTAAATAAATTGTAAACTTTAGTCATTTTAAGTTTGCAAATTAGTTATATTTTTTCTTAGTTCTTTTTAGCTGATTTTAGTTCGAAAAATATTGTCACATTCACACAAAAGTACAAGTACTAAGATACATAAAAAAGGCAGCCATTTAAGATTGGAATCCGAAATTCTTTTACAAGGAATTTCAAAGCTTTGACTTGGGAGTTACAAATCAGTTTTCAAAGAGGAATTACAAGCCATTACAAGCCTTAACTTAAGCCTTCAAGTGGTCGTTGATATCAGTCAACATTGGAGCATCTTAAGCCTTAATTTCAGCCTTCAATTGGTTGTTTAATTCAGTCAGCTTTTGGAGCAACTAAAGGGCGTCCAAGTACACCCTTGTCCACATACATTCAAGCTAATTTCAAGGCTTGAACCAAGGAGGAGTTACACTTCTTTGCTGTTTGAATTTGGGCGTGAATATTGGAGGAAATACATCTCCAACTTGCTGCTTGGATGGGCGTGAATTAAGGGGAGTTACACTCTCTTAATTCTGATTTTATTTCAGCCTTAATTTGGAGGTTATAAGCCACCATTTTATCTTTGATGTATCTAGTTAAATAAGGCTTCTTTTAATAATGTATCTAGACAACAAAAAGCTGATTTGTACTTAGCTTTAGCTTAGGCGTGTAACAAGTGAGCTGAACAGCCACTTAAGTTAGCTTGTACTTAAGGATGCTTGTTTACTATAAATAGCAAGCAAATGTGAATGAAAAAATCAGATTATTCAAACAAAAAACTTGTCTTACATTCGTTTCTTGGATTAGAAACAAAAACCTGAAATTCTTGGATTTGGAATTTCGTTTCCTTTCCTTAGTTAGCTAGTTTAGGCTACTAGTTGGCTTGTGATCTTCGGAATCCAAACCGTTTCTTAGTGGTGTGATTTTATCTAAGAAGCCTTTGGTTCTTTAGCCTTATCTATCCCTTGGTTTATCCCTTCTGTATTTCGAGTGTCACTCTAAATATACAACATTTTGCGCTAGATGGAGGGGGATCTAGCAAAACAAATACCCAAACACATACCCAAACACATACCCCAAACACAAACCATGTCCGACATCCCAGCCCCTAATTGGCAAGAATATGTCAATAAGGTTGCATAAGAGAAAGAAGATATGGAGCAACGAATGCAATATTTGGAAGATCAGTTAAAAGATCTTTCTACTAAGTTGCGCCATCAAAAAGAGGGTTCACCCAATCATAGTGATGAAGAATTGAGTGAATCTAATTTCAATTACAATGATAGACTTTTTCATGAAAAAGAAAGGTCAGGGCCTAATAATGACATTAAGGCTGACATCCCGGAGTATGATGGCAAACTCGATGCTGATGAGTTTGTAGAATGGCTTAGAACGGTGGAGAGAGTGTTTGATTACAAGCAAACACTGGAAGAAAAAAAGGTGAAGATTGTAGCCTTGAAGTTAAGAAAATATCCCTCAACTTGGTGGGCTAGTGTGTGTGCCAAAAGGGAAAGGCAAGACAAAGAGAAAGTGAGATCGTGGACCAAGATGAAAAAGATGCTGAAACAAAAGTTTCTTCCCACATACAATGTGCAAGAAAACTTTTCCAAGTTCCACAACCTCAAACAAGGTACAAAATCATTAGAAGAATATGCTAGGGAATTTGAAGGATTTGTCATGAAATGTGGAGTAGAGGAAGATGAACCTCAAACATTGGTGCGGTTTTTGGGAGGACTTGACCCTAAAATAGCCAATGTGGCCGAACTACACCCTTACACCACCCTTGAAGAGCTCATTATCTTAGCACATAAGATTGAGCAGCAACAAAAAGCAAGAGGCAAAAGTGAATCATCACGTTTTGCATCTCTAACCTCATTTCCCCAAAAAAAGCAAACATCCAATTTCCCACCTTTCAAACCCACATCTAATCAGCCTACTTCTAAACCACCTTCACAAAACACCCAAAATTCCAACCCAAAACCAGCCCCAAGAAGATGTTTTTGGTGTCAAGGCCTTTGACATTTGGCTAGTGATTATCCAAATAAAAGGATTGTCACTTTGATTGAGCATGAAGAGGAGGACGAATTAGAAATTTAAGTGGACAGCAACCTTGAGGAGAATGATGATTATGCGTGTCTTGGACCGGATGAAGAAGAATGCTTGGTGGTTCGACGTACACTAAGCAATATGATTGGCAAAGAAGGGAGTTTGCAACGTGAGGCAATCTTTCACACTCGTTGCACCATTGGTGGTAAGGTATGTACCTTGATTATTGATGGAGGTAGTTGTACCAATGTAGCTTCACAAGTAATGATAGACAAGCTGAAAATAAAAACCGTCCCTCACCCTAAACCTTATGTGATTCAATGGCTAAATCATGGTAAAGGGATTCAAGTAACACAACAAGTCTTGTTATCATTTAGCATTGGTAAAACTTATGAGGAAGAATTATGGTGTGATGTTATACCTATGGATGCATGTCATATTTTACTTGGTAGACCTTGGCTGTTTGATAGGCGTGTGATGCATGATGGATATAAAAACACATATTCCTTCACTAAGGATGGACAGAAAATACTCCTTACCCCTCTAAACCTCAAAAACGGCCACCCCATATCCACACCCCCCACTTCCCTTACCACTCTCATAAAATCAGAATTGCATGAGTATAAAACTCACAAACAATTCATTTTAAGCCAACTTGATACCCCTTCCCAACCGACACAAAAAGAACCACACCCACTCCTCACCCCTCTTCTCAAAACCTTTTCCCATGTTTTCCCCGAAGACATTCCCCATGGCCTACCCCCAAAACGTGACATATAACACAAAATTGATCTTGTTCCCGGATCAATGCTCCCAAACAAACCAGCCTATAGAACCACTCCAAAAGAAACCGAAGAGATTAGGAGGCAAGTGGAAGAATTACTATCCAAGGGTCTTATTCGTAAGTCTCTTAGTCCATGTTCTTGTCCTACTTTGATTGTGCCTAAGAAGAATGGAGAATGGAGAATGTGTGTTGATAGTAGGTCAATCAATAAAATCACTATCAAGTACCGGTTTCCTATTCCAAGGTTGAATTATTTACTTGATGATTTGCATGGTTCTAAAGTGTTCTCTAAAATTGATTTGAGAAGTGGCTATCATCAAATTCGAATTTTCGAAGGAGATGAATGGAAGACAGCTTTCAAGACAAAGGAGGGCCTCTATGAGTGGCTTGTGATGCCATTTGGTTTGTCTAATGCACCATCTACATTTATGCGCCTTATGAATCAGGTTATGCAACCTTTCATGGGTAAATTTGTTGTAGTTTATTTTGATGATATTTTGGTGTATAGTAGGGAGGAAGAAGAGCATTCTATGCACTTGCAACAGGTTTTTGAAGCCCTTGAACGTGAGAAATTGTATGGTAACTTAGAGAAGTGTCATTTCTTCACTTCCCAAGTTCTTTTTCTTGGCTTTAAAGTCTCATCACAAGGCATTGAAGTTGATGAAAAGAAAGTTGCTACAATTCGTGAGTGGCCCACGCCACAAACCATGCAACAAGTTTGAAGCTTTCATGGACTTGCTTCTTTCTATAGAAGATTTGTGCGGAATTTCAGTACCCTCATGGCACCTATCATGGAGCTAACTAAAAATCAGAAGTTAGTTTGGAATGATAAGGCTGAAAAGGCCTTTGATGAGGTAAAACATCAACTTACTAGTGCACCTATTCTTGCTTTGCCTAACTTTGACGAAGTTTTTGAAGTTGAATGTGATGCTAGTGGAGTTGGTATTGGTGCTGTTTTGTCACAAGTTGGGCGTCCCCTTGCCTACTTTAGTGAAAAACTCAATGAAGCACAACGGAAGTATAGCACCTATGATAAGGAGTTCTTTGCTCTTGTTCGTGCTTTGGACCATTGGAGACATTACCTCATTTCCAAGGAGTTCATCCTTCATTCAGATCATGAAGCCTTCAAATATCTTCAAAGCCAACAAAAACTCCAACCACGCCATGCCAAATGGGTGGAGTATTTGCAAGCTTTTCATTTTTGATCAAGCATAGGAGAGGCGCCATGAACAAAGGAGCTGATGCGCTTTCAAGGAGATACACACTCTTGAATTCTTTCAAAGCAGGGGTGATTAGTGTTGAAGATGTGAAAGCAAGTTACAAAAATGATCATGACTTTGGTGATTTATTTTTAAAATGTTCTAATCATGCTTACAAAGATTATTACATTTTAGATGGCTATTTGTTCAAAGGAAACAGGTTGTGCATTCCAAGATCAAGCCTAAGAGAATCTCTTATCAAAGAGTTTCATGAAGGAGGAATGGCGGGACACTTTGGCATAGAGAAGACTACTCTTCTTGTCCAAGAATACTTTCATTGGCCTAGGTTGGTCCGTGATGTGGAGTTCATTGTGAAGAGATGTGTGATATGTCAAAAGGCCAAGAGTCATAGTCTACCACAAGGCTATCTTTTGCCCTTACCTATTCCACAAGCACCATGGGAGGATATTAGTCTTGATTTCGTTGTGGGACTTCCTATCACCCAACGAAAGAAAGATTCTATAATGGTTGTTGTGGATCGATTTTCTAAAATGGCTCATTTTATTGCTTGTCATTCAACTTATGATGCTACTCATGTTGCTAACTAGTTTTTCAATGAGATTGTTCGTTTGCATGGTGTACCTAAATCCATGGTGAGTGATCGTGATCAAAAATTTCTAAGTCATTTTTGGCTTACATTATGGAGGAAGATGGGCACGAAATTGAACTTTAGCACTTCAAGTCATCCTCAAACAGATGGTCAAACTGAAGTGACTAATAGAACTTTGGGATCCTTGCTGCGGTCTTTGGCTACTAAACGTCCCAAGCAATGGGAAGAGATGCTTCCTCATGCGGAGTATGCTTTCGATCGTGTGCCTATCAAGACAACAGGTTTGAGTCCTTTTGAAGTGGTGTATGGATTCAATCCGTGCACTCCTATTGATCTCACTCCCATTCCCTCACCAAACAAGTTCAGCAATGATGCCGAGGTGCGCACAAAAGAAATCAAGTCTATGCATGAGCAAGTTCGTTCCAAAATTGAACAAGCTAATGCAAAGACAAAGGAATACTATGACAAGAAAAGAAAGGAGGTCCGTTTTCAGCCCGGTGACTTAGTTTGGATTCATCTTCGAAAGGAAAGATTTCCTTCCAAAAGGTGGTCCAAGGTTAGTCCTCGTAGTGATGGTCCATTTGCTATTGTTGAAAAGGTGAATGATAATGCTTACAAAGTTGAGTTTCCCGGAGATTATGGTGTTTCTAGCACCTTTAATGTGGCTGATTTATCACCTTACTATGATGAGTTTGAAGAGTTGCCGAGTTTGAGGGCAAACTCTTTTCAAGAAGGGGGGAATGTTGTAGCCAAGCCTAACAACTTGGTTATGGACATTTTTTTGGTTCAGGACGTAGCATCATGTATTGGTGCTATGCATTCTATCCATGCGCAGCAAGATATTCAATCCCTTGAATTTCTTGTTGTTCTTATTAACTAGTTTATTCTAGTTCTTTTTATGCTTTGAATAAATTGTAAACTTTAGCCATTTTAAGTTTGCAAATTAGTTATATTTTTTCTTAGTTCTTTTTAGCTGATTTTAGTTCGAAAAATATTGTCACATTCACACAAAAGTACAAGTACAAAGATACATCAAAATGGCAGCCATTTAAGCTTGGAATCCGAAATTCTTTTACAAGGAATTTCAAAGCTTTGACTTGGGAGTTACAATCAGTTTTCAAAGAGGAATTACAAGCCATTACAAGCCTTAACTTCAGCCTTCAAGTGGCCGTTGATATCAGTCAACATTGGAGCATCTTAAGCCTTAATTTTAGCCTTCAATTGGCTGTTTAATTCAGTCAGCTTTTGGAGATACTAAAGGGCATCCAAGTACACCCTTGTCCACATACATTCAAGATAATTTCAAGGCTTGAACCAAGGAGGAGTTACACTTCTTTGCTGTTTGAATTTGGGCGTGAATATTGGAGGAAATACATCTCCAACTTGCTGCTTGGATGGGCGTGAATTAAGGGGAGTTACACTCTCTTAATTCTGATTTTATTTCAGCCTTAATTTGGAGGTTATAAGCCACCATTTTCTCTTTGATGTATCTAGTTAAATAAGGCTTCTTTTAATAATGTATCTAGACAACAAAAAGCTGATTTGTACTTAGCTTTAGCTTAGGCGTGTAACAAGTGAGCTGAACAGCCACTTAAGTTAGCTTGTACTTAAGGATGCTTGTTTACTATAAATAGCAAGCAAATGTGAATGAAAAAATCATATTATTCAAACAAAAAACTTGTCTTACATTCGTTTCTTGGATTAGAAACAAAAACATGAAATTCTTGGATTTGGAATTTCGTTTCCTTTGCTTAGTTAGCTAGTTTAGGCTACTAGTTGGCTTGTGATCTTAGGAATCCAAACCGTTTCTTAGTGGTGTGATTTTATCTAAGAAGCCTTTGGTTCTTTAGCCTTATCTATCCCTTGGTTTATCCCTTGTGTATTTCGAGTGTCACTCCAAATATACAACAGTTAGCCCCAAATTCCTAGTTCAACGTTCTCGGCTATGTAGCCGGATGCGAAATGTATGGGGTGGAGCCAAATTTCGAGGCTTTCACCCATATGAACTATCTCAGCCGGACCCCTAAGGCAGGCGATACCGGCTGGTACCTATTGACGAGCCACAGAGGCTACCTCATGACGAGAGGTAAAGAAAACAAATGGAAGGATTGGAGAAGCACCTTCCTCATCATTGAGAGTTCAGACAAGGAGCTGAACCAACGCTTTAATAGGTGGAACCAAGACCCGCCTCTTCTTGCAGGCGGTCGCAGCATGCCGCCTGATTAGGGGATTTTTATCCACCAATCACCGTTTGACAAGTGGACCAACCAGGTTCCGCCACGTGTCCTTCACGTAGGCCAATAGGAGCCTGCCACGTGTCAATCACAGATACGTCCTCTACGGACCAATTGAGACACGCCACGTGTCCACCCATGCCAAATGGGAAAACCGGCCAACAAGGCCCAATCCTGTCTAGAGGCCCGGTCAGCCCTAGGTTTACCCTAAACCTAGAGAGTGGCACGCTTCTCAAGACTATAAATACTTAATTAATCCTCATTAAAGGGGATCAAGAAATTAGTCTCACCTGAAGAACGGAACAGAACAGAAACGTTACGGAAGACACTAATAACCGGCTAATCTCGCTAACAAAGCAGATTACCAACATTGAACACTCTCACCTAGAGAGATCTTATTACTTTAATTTCCGTATTAATTACTCCTTAATCAGGTACTAACTTGACCGTTGGAGGCGGAGCTCTCAGGAGTCTCCGTTATTTTGCAGGTACAGGCGTCCGGTTCCAGTCTCGGAATTGTAACTCTCCCGCAGGACATCAGAAAATCCAGAAACATTTGGCGGCGTCTGTGGGGAGAGTACTTCAGAGATGGCATCCAAGTCTGTACCGACTCCTGAAGAGAGGCGTCCCCTAAACGACCCTCAAGTTCAGTCGGACCATGACACCGAAAGTGAATTTGAAGTTGAAACTCATACAGCTCCAGACGGGACCCTAAGGGCCCGACGTACCCGTCATATCGAAAGGAGGGAACGGGAGCATCTTCAAACAGGAAGCGAGCCAGCAGGCGCACCGCCTGCTCGGCAACAGCCGACTGATGGGTCTGCTCCCATCACAAGGAACGAACTCATGACCTTCAAGAGGGACTTCAAGGGAGAGATTCAAGAGTTGATCAACAAGAAGCCGCCTGCTTCAGTCAAGGAGCAGTCGGCCAAGAAACCTTCCACTTCACTGAAGAGGAAGCCAGTTCAAGGGCGAGAGGCGACTCCTCATCCTAAATCTAGGAAGCGGGAGCCACCTGCCCTTGATTTCACAAAATTCCGTTATCCTACAGGAAATAGGAAACCGGTTCGTCATATTCAGGCGGACGGGTCAAAGCAAACGTTCACAGATGCTCGGCTACTGCTAGAGCAGAAGAAGAGTGACCGATTGTCAGAGTCGGCTTCTACTTCAAACTTTCAAGACAGTTTGCGAAATGCCTCGATGAGGCATACTCAGTCGTACCATGAGAGTCAGTCAGGCGGCACCTCCCGTCAGTCCGGCTTTCATAGTGCCCAGGCGGTACCAAACTTACCATTTGTGCCGCAACAACAGTATTTTATGCAGCCACCTCCATTTGGTGGACCTGCAGCAAAAAACGTCCAACCTATGGAAAAATGTCATCACTCGGTTCGGGGTTCCCATGTCTATGGTTTTTGATAATGGTCCCCAATTTGAGACGCCTGTTCTCAAAAGCTGGTTGGGAGACCAAGGAATTGCAAACTACTTTGCATCTGTCGGCCGTCCACAAGCAAACGGCCAGGTAGAAGCCTTTAATAAAATCATCTCAGACGGTCTCAAGAAAAAGATTGAACGAGCAGGCGGCCTATGGGCGGATGAACTACCACATGTTCTCTGGGCCATTAGGACGACTGAAAAAGGGGCGACTGGAGAAACTCCATTCCTCCTAACTTATGGTGCGGAAGCTGTTCTTCCAATAGAACACTACGAGCCGACTCTTCGAGTAATGCTATATGACGAAGAGGCAAACTGGGAAGCCATGCGCCTGGCATTAGACTCACTTCCTGAAAAGAGGGGCAATGTTGTTTTGCGCCATGAGATCTATCGCCTGAGAATGACTAGATCATACAACAAAAAAGTACACAGGCGTCCACTCAAAGTGGGGGACTTTGTACTTAGAAAAATGGAAGCAGTTGGAAGGGCTAATGAGTCTGGCAAACTAACTCCCAACTCGGAAGGACCCTACCGAATCTATGAGGAAGTCAGGGACGGTACCTACCGTCTGGAAACACCAGACGGACAACCGTTGCCTCGAACATGGAATGTAGATAATCTTAAAAAATATTTCTTCTGAATGATGTAAAGTAAAGAGCTACTTAATAAAAGTTTGCACTTACTATTCAATTTTGTATTACGAGGGGCATGCCGGCTGTACCTTTACAGTCGGCTACTCTCCATTGAGTTTTTCACTCTATCTTCAGAGAGGCATGCCGGCTGTACCTTTACAGTCGGCTACTCTCCATTGAGTTTTTCACTCTATCTTCAGAGGGGCATGCTGTCTGTACCTTTACAGTCGGCTACTCTCCATTGAGTATTTTACTCACAATACTTAGCTAAAAAGATTAGGGCCTGGCCGACCCTGTGCCTAACAGGCGGCTACCCTTCTTTTACTAAGCACCTACGTTCACCAAGAACTTACCAAGGCCACCGGCCGAATGATCAGACCAGGCGCCAAGCCAACTGATCAAATCTACAAAACTAATACGACCTGTCCCAGCATCATAGCAGGCGTCCGACGGCATCCCTCCGGATGAAATTCGTCGCAGAGAGCAGCTCCCTTTTGGGTGGAACATTGTTCTATAAACTAATTACACGGCACCTATACGACTGTCCCCAAGGACAACCACGTAGCCGTTTTTGAGACAAGGATAACTCTATCACTAACAAAACCAGTGGTAGCAGTTGACATCTGAGTCAGATGACCGCCTGTATTACTTGGGATAAATACAGGGGGTACCTATTGAGTTAATAGCCAACAAACATTGGCGAATCAAGGGGTCTAGCCGGCCTCCGCCGCCTGGTACCTCTACTACTCAATCTAGAGTGTGACGAAGACTGAGTAACTCCAACGTTAACTTAATAGTCACTCAAACTTAGTATGGAGCCTAAAAGGTATGAGTCGTCCGCCTGTTTTTTTAACAAACAGGGACTCTCAACCACTACTCTTGCTAGGTTAACAAATTACGAGTTAAAAGCCAACATTGGCAATAAAGGGAAACAACCGGTACCCGCCGCTTGTTATCCTACTTACTTAATTCCTTGGCGACTAGGTAATACTATTTACTTGGTCAGACCACTTTCCTACTTGGCTAAAATTACAAAAAGACAGGCACGCCTGCCTAAAAAGGATCCAGACTAAATAGTTCGAAAACCGATTCAATAAATGGCCGACTGATCGTCTATCCTGGAAACAGACAACCAGTCGTCCAGGGGCATAGGCGGCGTACTTACTATTTGTACCTGTCTGCAACGTTCGGCCATGTACAACAGTCGGTCTAGTGAACAATGGGATATTAGATATGGAATACTTAGACAAATTTGAGGCAAAACAAAAATTTGATTAAAAATAAGCCGGTCATTAAAGACCAGAAAAATATTCAAATCCCCGGCCCCCTGGCCGGGTAAATACAAAGCAAACGGCACGCAGGCCGTGGAAAAAATACATTAAGCTTAAGAAGGGGGCAGTTCAGTATTAGCAGCTGCCGCCTGGTCAGCACTCTTCTTGCTGGACTCGGCTTCAGCTGCATCCTCTTTTGATGCCTTACCCCCAAGTGGCACAAGCGCCACAACCGGCTCTTCCTCCTCCTCCAACGCATCTCCCAACGCCTCTTCTTCAGCAGCCGCCAGGATCTCTTGATTATATGTTTCCGAACACTGGCGGTACGTTCTTTCCCAAGAGGCAAAGTCGGCATTGGGGAACAGGCGGCCCCAGGTCATGCGCTGGATTTGAGCGGAGTCTTCCATCATCTCCCGGACGAGCTCTTTCTTCTCTTGCTCGGCCTTTTCCGAGAGCTCTTGGGTAAGACTCTTCGCTTGGCTCACCAGGCGTTCTTTTACGTTGGCCAAGGATTTCTCCATGGCTTCGTAAGAGTACATTTTTTGGCGAAGAGGTTTCAGCTCGGCCTTTAGATTTGTGATGGTCGCCTCCAGCTCGTCATTCTTCTTCTGGGCCGCCTCTAACTGAGCCCGAACAGCGGCGGTAGCCTGCGCCTGATAATAAAGAATATCAATGGTCAGTATTTCATTTTGGGCAATTTGAAACATTGCCTTATCACAGTTAGAGGCGGTCATAGCTTTTGCAGCCTTTACCTCTTTGTTTTTCCGATCAAGCGGCTTGCGAAGGCTGTTAACTCGGAGCAGGGCCTAAGTACAAAAAAAAAAAACAGGCGTCAGTTTCCAAACAGAAAAGATAACAGGCGTCCTGGAATTCAAATACTCAAAAATATGCCAAGTATACCTCAGCAAGGACCCCTGCAATCCCATCAAGGTCAAGGGTGCCGGCACCCCTGACCGCCTCCCTCTCAGATGGAGGAACTACTTTGATCATGGACTTGGCTACCTCAACCAAGTCAAGCCCCTGAGGGCCGGCTGCATCAAGCGTAAAAAAGCAAGTTAGACTTAGTCAAGAAGGAAGCAAGTGTAAAAGTTTTTACAAGTAATTGTCCATACTTCTAGGCGGCCCCGCCGGGGTTTTAGAAGAAGTGGCCGGCTGCTTCTCAGCCGCCAGTGTTTTCCTGGAAGACCCAGGAGAGCTTGCAACAGTCGTCCTCCGGGCCTTGGGGTCCGGCTGTTGCGAGGAAGAAGCTCTTGGAGTGCCCGACTGAAAATAAAAAGAGTTAGTATATGTATAAGACAACTCCTAAAAGAGGGAAGAGTTTTCGGAGCCTACCAAGGGTGCCCCCTTGTTGGGGGAGTCGGTACAAGACTGTTGCATGAGAGAGGCCCGCAACATGGCCGCCGCAGTCTTGGATGCTGTTATTTTACTCATGGCGTCAGCTGCAAAAAATAAACAGCAAAGTTAGTAAAAGTCCCAAGTAAACAAAGCGTGAAAAAACAGAGTATTTGACAGGCCGGCTACCTCTAGAGCACCGACTGCTGAGGCCACAGGCGGCCAAAAAGTACTCGTCATAGAGCCACTTGAAGCTCGGGACGCAGTTTAGGGGTACTTGCTCTCGTACCCCTGAAGTAGAGTTCACCCTAGTCTCTACTTTGAACAGTCCTTTGTCTAGGATCTCTTTTTTAGCCTTTGGGGGAACAGGCGGCATGCTACGGCCGCCTGCGAGAAGAGGCGGATCCCTATTCCACTTGTTAAAGCGTTGGTTCAGCTCCGTGTCTGAACCCTCGATGATAAGGAAGGTGTTCCGCCAATCCTTCCATTTGTTCGCCTTACCTCTCGTCATGAGGTAACCCCTATGGCTTGTTAATTGATACCAGCCGGTACCTCCCTACTTAGGGGTCCGGCTGAGATAGTTCATGTGGGCGAAAGCCTCAAAGCTTGGCTCCACCCCGTACATTTCGCACCCGGCCACATAGCCGAGTACGTTCACCCAAGAGTTGGGGGCTAACTGCCATAACCCCAAATCATACCCATCTAAAATCCGCTGAACAGCCGGATGTAATGGGAAGCGCAGTCCAGCTTTGATGGCCGCCACATAGCAGCCAAAGCAGCCGTCATCATAGCTGGTACCAGCCGGCCAGACGACAGTGTCTTCTGGATCCGGCACGAACAGTAAAAATTCGGGGCCCATTCTGTGGTTAGCTATAAAGCTCTCCACTTTGTCTTGCATGGCTGCGATCCGGCCCCGGGGTACCGTGCAGTAGTAGGGGGTGTTTTCCTCTCTGTAAGAGGCGGACGGCTCCGCCCAATTGTCCCCCTTCTCAACTGCATGAGAAAGCCTCGCCTCTTGTAGGCGGCTGTTTCTTTCTTCTTAGCCTGGAGAAGCGTGGCCAGAAGAGCTGGACTCGGACTCGTCCTCTGACGAGTCCGAAGAGGACGACTCCTCCCCTCTCCCAGAGGGGCCCGCCTCCTCTCCCTTAGAAGGAGCAGGAGGAAAATTAGACATATCAACGGTGAAGTTGGAAGGGACCACCTTGACCCCTCTCTCAGAACTGTCGGCTGTCAAGCCGCTCTGCTTCACTTCTACATCTGGCGCCTGGTCAGATGTTTCACTAATGAGCACCCTTTGGGAGGAGCCGTCCGAGTTTGAGATCATAGCAGTCTTTTTTGTTCTGGCCATCATGTTCTGCATAGACACAGATACAGTCGGACTTTGTATAAAGGGCAAAGATGTGTCCAGAAAAGGGCAGGCGGCACTCCTAGTCCTAGATTCAGCCGTCCCCGGTGACCGGCTGATCACTAACTTAGGTCGTGTCGTGTGCTTCCGTGGTGCCATTTCAAAAAATAAAAAGAAAATTAAAGAGTAAGAGAACTGAGTTACCTGAACGAGTGACGGTTGATGAAGTTCTGGAAATCCGGTGCAGTCGGCTTGTCAGAACAGGCGGTAGGCAGAAAAGGTCTGAAATGTCAGAGCAAGTTCAGGGGTCCGAATGTTCTCGCAAAGTTCTCAAATGTGAAAATGACCGAAGTCAGCACTTCCTTATATAGGCAAAGTGAGGAGGCAAAGGGTCGCTTCCAAATTCAAAATTTGGGCGGGAAATCTCTCGGCCATTTGCAAGGTGACACCTGTAGCAGGCCGTCGCCTGTCACCGTGCGACACCTGTCACAGGCGACACGTGACCAGTCACGCGCCACCTGTGAGGGGCAAATGATTAGGGGATTTTTATCCACCAATCACCGTTTGACAAGTGGACCAACCAGGTTCCGCCACGTGTCCTTCACGTAGGCCAATAGGAGCCTGCCACGTGTCAATCACAGATACGTCCTCTACGGACCAATTGAGACACGCCACGTGTCCACCCATGCCAAATGGGAAAACCGGCCAACAAGGCCCAATCCTGTCTAGAGGCCCGGTCAGCCCTAGGTTTACCCTGAACCTAGAGAGTGGCACGCTTCTCAAGACTATAAATACTTAATTAATCCTCATTAAAGGGGATCAAGAAATTAGTCTCACCTGAAGAACGGAACAGAACAGAAACGTTACGGAAGACACTAATAACCGGCTAATCTCGCTAACAAAGCAGATTACCAACATTGAACACTCTCACCTAGAGAGATCTTATTACTTTAATTTCCGTATTAATTACTCCTTAATCAGGTACTAACTTGACCGTTGGAGGCGAAGCTCTCAGGAGTCTCCGTTATTTTGCAGGTACAGGCGTCCGGTTCCAGTCTCGGAATTGTAACTCTCCCGCAGGACATCAGAAAACCCCGAAACACCGCCTGTTCCCCCAAAATCTAAAAAAGAGATCCTAGACCGAGGACTCTTTAAAGTAGAGACCAGGGTCGACTCTACTACAGGGGTACGAGAGCAAGTACCCCTGCACTGCGTCCCGAGCTTCAAATGGCTCTATGACGAGTACTTCCTAGCCGCTTGTGGCCTCATCAGTCGGTGCTCAAGAGGTAGCAATCGCCTCCCCAACAAATGACCACAAGGTGGTAGTGAAGCTCTTCAAGAAGATCTTATTTCCAAGGTTTGGGGTTCCTAGAGCGGTAATAAGTGACAACGGTTCACACTTTGTGCATGGGGATTTTCAAAGAATGCTTTGCAAAAATGGAGTACATCAACGGTTCGGGACAACCTATCACCTTCAAACTAGTGGGCAAGCGAAAGTTTCTAACCGACATATTAAAGCTATTCTTGAGAAGACGGTTGCAAAGAATAGGAAGGATTGGTCCGACAAGCTAGATGATGCACTTTGGGCATATCGGACAGCTTTCAAAACCCCTATTGGCACAACCCATACCGTTTAGTCTATGGGAAAGCGTGTCACCTTCCGGTCGAATTAGAGCACCGCGCTCAATGGGCAATTAAGAAGACAAACTTTGATCTAGCAAGCGCGGGAGAGCAAAGGATGTTAGACCTTCACGAGTTGGAGGAACTTAGAATGGACGCGTATGATAGTGCAAACCTCTACAAAACGCGACCCAAGGAGTGGCATGACCGGAGGATCGAGCGAAAAGTGTTCAATGTAGGAGACAAGGTCCTTTTGTACAATTCCCAGATGAAACTCTTCCCCGGTAAGTTGATGTCAAGATGGAGAGGACCATTCACCGTTAAGGAGTTTTTTCCTTCCGGGGCGGTCGAACTCTATGATTCAAGTGGCATGCAACTTTTACGGTAAATGGGAAGAGATTAAAGATATACTACGACGGAGCCCATGTTGGTTTGATTGATGTGTTCCAATGCCGCCACACGAGTTGAATGTGACCACGTCCAGCTATCGACGTTAAACTTAGAGCTTCCGGGAGCCAACCCAATCTTTTTGCTTGTTCTTAGAGTAGTTTCTTTTGTTTTTCTTCTTGTTTGATTTAGCTTCTAATTTTCCTTTTTTTTGTGTTGTTTGTGTGTGTTTTTGTGTAGGTGAAAAATTAGTTGGAGGTAGGAAGGATGAGGGTGAATCATGCCTTTGAGGAAGAAGAAGGATGAAGAGTGCAGCAGTGAGCACAGCCGTGCCAGAAATGGCACAGCCGTGATAACAGTCAGACAGTCTCAAAAAGGATTCAGCATGGCTGTGCCAAATTTGGCAAGCCCGTGCTAAAACTTAAAAAGGCTTACTGACATGCTTGCACGGACGTGCCAAATTTGGCACGCCCGTGCCCAAAATTTTTCATAAACAATTAATTAAAAGCCCAGCAACACGGCCGTACCAAAATGGCACGACCGTGCCAAAATCCTATCTTGCACGTCCGTGCCAGTTATTGTACAAAATGTCAAAACTCTCTGCCATAGCAGCACGGGTAACTTCTCAAAATTACGCTTCATTCTATTCTACATTCCTACCTTATTTCTCCCTTATTTCCACCATTCTCTTATTTCACCCTCCATATTTCTTCCCACTCACTCTAGCAAACCCTAACCCCAAATCTCCTTCACAAATTCACACATCTTTGTCCTCAATCATTCGTTCATCAACAATTTCGCATAGCAAGTACATTGAAGCACGCCCTAAATCTGGTGGAAGCAGAATGGCTCCTCACACATAAATTCTTGGAGCAATTGGGTAACTTCGTTCCTAAATTTCTCCTATTCTTCACGTTTTTGTTGAATTCCACTTGCTAATATTGCTATTGTCTATTGCTAATTGCTTCATTGTTCATAATTTGCTTACATTGGTGATTTGTGTAAATTATTTTATCTTGATAGAAGTTATATGTTGAATACTAGGGCTTGATTTTACATAGTTTAGAGTGACTCTTGTTGAATTGTTGTCTTTGATTGTCTTGATTCTTGGATTGCTAGGTTTGGGTATTATTTCCTTGATTAAGCTTAATTGGTAATTTTGTTTAATATCATTCAACCCAACATGCCTAGAACCAAGAACCCAAGTAGAAGACCGTGTCGGGACGAAGGGCCCTAATCCGTGGCTCCACCACCGGTGGATACCATGGGAATTAGTTTTGAAAACTCGTCCTTTATGGAAAATTTTGTTAAATTGTCCCTTCGTATAGAAGACGACATGATTCAAATGTTCACTTACACTAAATTTGATGCCTGGTTACATATGCATGCACTCACTTACAAGAGACTTACCCTGGAGTTTTTGTCATCTTTGTATGTTTATCGGGATGAGAATAACTCTCCCCGGTACATGACCTTCCAGCTTATGAACTCCGGCACCATCACCATGACCGTAGCCCAAGTAAACACCGCCTTTGGATGGCACTCCGACCTGAAATACGGTCCTAAGGATGGCCATTCCAAACACTATGAACCCGGTCTATTTTGGCGTCAGATTACAGGGAAGCTAGATAGAGACCCCCGGAGAGATAAGGCAACCTCTATTGTCAACCCCGCTTTTAGATTAGCCCATAGAACCTTTTCTTTAACTATCTTCGCTAGGGGGGATAGTTCGGGGGTGGTGTCCATTAGGGAGCTTCAATTCCTGTGGCACCTCACTAGGGGGGATGGGCGACTTGATATTGGGGCTTGGTTGCTAGACCACCTAGATGGTGTAGCTAAGGGGAGGGGTGCGATTACCATAGGGGCATGATCACCATCCTAGCTCAGTTTAATGGTATTGATTTTTCTGATTTGCAGGCTATTGCAGGGTCGACCAGGTTGGACATGCGCACTCTAAAAGCCATGCAATGGCTTGATGAGACCACCGTGCCTGACTGCTACCTATGGCTCGTAGCAGGAAAGCCATACGCTTATCTTCCCGATCCAGAGAGGACGGTGGTCTACAACATGGACAACTGGATCTTTGACCTAGATTTTATTTGGCATGAGGATGGTAATACTGAGTACGTTAACCGTGATCCTCAACCTCAGCCTGGAGATGAGCAGGCCCACGAAGGCCAAGATGGTTATGATGATGATGATGACAGCCCAGATGAGGCCCAACGGATCCCAGCACAGGACTATGCCTCGATCCGCCAAGGTTTAGATGATTTGCGGAACGAGGTGGCGGGTTTGAGATTGACAAACTCGGATATGGTCGCCGCCTTCAACGCATTGAGGGAGAGTGTCGACAGAATGGCCACCCACCTGCCTCGTGACCCGGGCGGCCCCAGTTCTTGATCCAACCTTGCTTTCTTTACCCCTTTCCCCACCTTTTTTAAGTCCTTGATGTGTAAACATTGAGGACAATGTTTGATTCTATCTTGGGGGGGTCTTACTTGTGTTTGTTGTTGAGGGGTTTGGAATTTTGGTAGTCTAGTCTTTAATTGCTTTTTTTTTCTTATTACAAAAAAAAAAAAAAAAGATTTACTACTTTCTTAGGACTAGTCTTAATTCGTTTGTTAGTATGTCTCTTCTTTTTGCAGCTTGGGATCGTTTGAGAAAAGGCATGATTATGCAGAACCAGTTTATGGCCGCTAATTGGAGCTCCCGGGAGGCAAATTTGGTGAGATCTTTTCCTTTTTCTCTTTGTGTGCTTAGGATAGTTTAGTTTAGGAAGAAGTTGAATGGTTCGAGGATGTTTGATCGGTTCTAAGGAACCTAGGATCATTGATGTTGATATCAATTGATCACTTGTTTGTCGATTGGGATTATTATGTGATTTTCATGCCTCTTTATGAGCCTTTTAGCTTGTTTAGTTTACTTAGTTGTGTATATATGTGTGCAATATAGGAAAAGCTTCTGTTATGAGGATGTGTAGTCTAGTTTATATGATTTGCCTCACAGTCTTTTCCTATATTTTTGGATCGTGATAAACTTGCCTATTTGCAAAAACGTTTGGAATAATGCCCATATTTGGATTTGAAACGTGAATGAATGTGTAATACTGGATCTTTGACCTAGATTTCATTTGGCATGAGGATGGTAATACTGAGTACGTTGACTGTGATCCTCAACCTCAGCCTGGAGATGAGCAGGCCCACGAAGGCCAAGATGGTGATGATGATGATGATGACAGCCCAGATGAGGCCCAACGGATCCCAGCACAGGACTATGCCTCGATCCGCCAAGGTTTAGATGATTTGCGGAACGAGGTGGCGGGTTTTAGATTGACAAACTCGGATATGGTCGCCGCCTTCAACGCATTGAGGGAGAGTGTCGACAGAATGGCCACCCGCCTGCCTCGTGACCCGGGCGGCTGATAAGTGGCATTTATGCCACTATTTAGATCCTCTAATTGCGGTATTTTTCTACGTTTGTCCCTTGTTTGTACCCCTTTTGCTCCGTTTCTCCCTTTATTATGTTTTTTGTGCTTTTCCTCGTGTTTTGTAGGCTTTTGGAGTTGATTTTAATAGAATGAAGAGCTTGGAGAATTGGAGTTCATTTGAAGAGCTACAAAGGAAGTTAAGGAGCAAGCAAGCAAGGCCATACGGACAGCGCGGGTCGTGCTTTCAGAAAGGCGCGGGCGCGCCAAACCAAGCGCGGGCGTGCCTAACATTGGGGTTGAAAATATTGAAGGAGGCAGAATGTAGGCGCGATTTGGGCGCGGCTTAGGCGCGGGCGCTCCTAAGATAGGCGCGGGCGCTCAAGGGCCTGAACTCCGAAACTAACCTTTGTTCACTCTTTTAGCCATAACTTTTTATCTACAAATTGGATTGAGGTGATTCAAGTTGCATTGGAAACTAGACTTAAAGAGCTTTCCAACGGTAGGTTGCACGCCCATAGAAGACTCCTAGAACAGAAGTTATGGCCGTTTGAAAATGAATGTCGCCGTCAGGCCAATCCCAGTGCGCGGGCGCGCAGGCAAATATCGCGGGCGCGCACGAGCAGGTACGGGTCTTTTAAACGCTTCTTCCTCTCCTCTTTTTATAAGTTTTGGTGGTGGGTTTCTTTGGGTTTTTCTCTCTCCTCTTTGAGGGGTTAAACCCTAACATCTCTCCATCAATCTTCACATAAATTAGGCTTAGATTTAGTTTTAATCTTTGTTTTTTATACTTTACAATGTAGATTAAGAGTAATTTAGGGTATTTTAGAGAGAGAAAGTGAAGAGCTTCAATGGTGGATTGAAGAAGATGAAGATGCAAAGTGACATTGTTTTGGATTCCTTTTCAATACTTCAATGAGCATTCTAAACTCTATCTCATTTATTGTTCTTTCTTAATTTCTTGCTTGATTAGAGTAGTTGTTTAGTTTAATTGCTTCTCTTTGTTCTTCTTGTTGGGTTTTGTGTTAGTTGTTCATGATTAGTGAGTAATTCCCTTTACTAAGGGATTGGTGATAGCATGTGGTGAATCTTGAATGTATTAGGCTAGACAAATGTTGGTTATATGTGATTAAATATACCTTGTAACCATGTTTTACTAATTACTCCATGTGAATGGCCAATCATGTGTTGTAATTGGGTGGATTGAACTAAGTTATGACGATAGTGTAACTTAGGGATATCCATTAGGTGATCGATTCTATGCAAAAACCTTAACTTTCACAGCTTATGACGATAGTATGAGCATGTGTTAAGTTGGGAAAGCCTTTGACCCCGATAGGTGGTTAGATGGTATTGTTGGTATTGCCTTATATGAGATATTTAGTTTGCATGTAAACTCATTTCCATTGCCTAACTTTATTGAAGATCATTGTCATGTTTGACCCTCTCCCTTGGTGTTAGTTTAACTTAATATTAATCTCATTTTGTTTATTGTTCTATCCATCCTATCTCTTTGACCTAGCTTAATTGGTGGTGGTGTTGATAGTGTTTATGTCGTCTCCGTGGTTCGACCCTCTACTTACCACTAAACTTGTTTAGTGTAGGTGTAGGTTTATAAATATTGTTTGGTTGAGGGTAGTTAGTCCAACGACCTAATTATCCTTCACCAAAATGGCGCCGTTGCCGGGGAAACGGTTTCCATTGTACGTTTATCCCTTCGTTGAGACTAGTTCACTTGTTTAATTTTCCTACTACTCCTTGCTTGTCAGATCTCACTTTCTACTTAGCTTTGTATATGCGCAGGAGGCAACGAAGTTCTAGTCCTTTGGCGCCCATAGACCCAGAGCTGGAGCGCACCCTTGCTCAATTGAGGAGGGAAATTAGGGATAGTGTGGAAAACCCTTTCCAAGAGGAAGTTAGTAGCTCTCCTACTCCTTCACCCTCTTCTAGTGAGGATCGTGAATCATTTGCAGGTTTAACTCCCAACCCATTTGCCCAATACCATAATCAACAAAGCATGGGTGATCAAAGGTCACTAAAGCAACTTGGAGCACCCGAACCTTATGCCTCACAAAGTGGGATCTTAGCCCCCACCACTCAAGCGAACAATTTCGAGATAAAGCCTAATTTCATTTCAATGATAGAGAAGAGGCAATTTACCGGTGGGAAATTTGAGAATCCCCATGAGCATCTCAAAGAATTTCTCAAGTATTGTGACACTATCAAGATCAACGGGGTGTCCCAAGAGTACATAAGATTGAAGATGTTTCCGTTCTCACTCATGGGAGCGGCGGAACATTGGTTGAACAAGGATGTTCCTCCCGGTTCCCTCACGACTTGGAATGAGGTAACTACGGCGTTCCTAGGAAGGTTTTACAATCACAAGAAAACCGCCGAGGCTCGCTCAAAGATTCAAAGTTTCCGCCAAAGAGGTGGAGAGTCTCTTTGTGAGGCATGGGAGAGATTCAAAGAATTACAAAGGCAATGCCCACACCATGGGATTCCTAATTGGCAAGTTCTCCAAACATTCTACGGAGGACTCTCCCCTCAAAGTAAGACTAGCCTTGATGCCGGAGCCGGAGGCCCAATCATGAACAAAAGGGAAGATGAAGTGGAGAGTATCATAGAAGAAGTTGTGCGCAATTATGAGGATTGGTACGAAGGTGAGAGGGAAGCCACTTCTAGCAAAGGAACGGTACATTCCGTCGAGCAAACCAATGCCATCACAAATCTTTCCAACCAAATGGCAAAGATGGCGAAACAAATGGAGGAGTTCATGAAATCAAGTTCCCAAAATGCTTCCTCCCCTTCTCCCAAGGGAGGCCATGGTATGAATCCTTCTACTTCTTCTCCCTCTAATTACAATGCCATGCCTCCTGGTTGTATGTTTTGTGATATATGTGGAGGCTATGATCATAATTCTCAACAATGTATGTCCATAAGTGAAGGTCCCCCTCCCCATGAAAATGATGATAATGTTGAAGATGTTAATGCCATGAATTTTGTGCCCCGTGAGGGAAATAATGGAATGCGACCAAATTGGAATCAAAACCCAAACCGTAGTTGGAATCAAAACCAAGGTTGGAATCAAAGTCAATGGAATCAAGGTGGTGGTGGTTATGATAACCAAGGCCAAGGTAGGGGAAACTCTTCCAATTACAATGGAAGAAGTTACTCAAACCAAAGACCCAATTGGAATCAAAACCAACAACACTATTCCAACAACCAACAACGTTTTAATTCCAATCAGGGTTCCGGGGGTAATAGACCTCAAAATGCTTCTACTTTCTCACAAAATAGTAGACCCCCCGGTTTTGACCAAGTAAGGCCCCATTCTCAAATTCCCCCTACTCAACCCCTCCAAATAGAAGCCCCTCCTGATCCTATGATGGCTATGCTTCAAAATTTCATTAAAAATCAAGAAAACCATAATAAGAGTCAAGAGGAAGAAAAGAAACAAATCAAGGCACACATGAAAATGCTTGAGACCCAAATCTCTCAAATTGCCCAACCAAGTTCTTCATCCTCCCCTTCTTCATCTTCTTCTTTACCTAGTCAAGGTGTCAACCCCAAGTCTATGTATGCCATTACTACTAGAAATGGGAAGATCCTTGAGAGTGAACTAAATGTTGAGAAGAGTCCCGATGTGAGGATAGGACTTGAGGTTGAGGATGAATCATCAAGAGAGAATGAGATTCTAGAGGGAAGTGCCGGAAAGAATGAGAGGGGTGAGAAAGAGAAAGAGAAGGAACTCGAAAAGGAGAGCACCAAAGATCAAACATCTTTACCCCTTAATCTCCAACCTAGGAATGAGAGGTTGCCTTTTCCCCAAAGATTTGCTAGGTCTAGGCTTGATGTCCAATTTAGAAAATTTTTAGATGTAGTAAAGAGCTTGCATGTTTCTATACCCTTTGTGGATGCTATGAAAGAGATGCCACACTACTCTAAATTCCTAAAAGACCTCCTGAATGGAAGGAGAGAAGTTGAAACCGTTAGCTTAACCGCAAATTGTAGTGCTATTCTCTCCAGTAAGCTACCAACTAAATTGCAAGATCCCGGTAGTTTTTCCATCCCTTGTTCTATCAATGAAGTTCATTTGGGGAAAGCTTTGTGTGACCTAGGTGCTAGTGTGAGTTTAATGCCTTTCTCGCTCTACCAAAAGCTTAATGTGGGAAACCTTTCACCTACAAACATCACCCTCCAATTAGCAGATAGGTCCACAAAATTGCCTATAGGGAAAGTAGAGGACATACCCCTTAGAGTCGGTAAGTTCACTTTTCCGGTGGACTTTTATGTTCTTGAAATGGATGAAGATGAAAGAATTCCTATAATCTTGGGTAGGCCATTCCTAGCTACCTCTAAAGCAATTATTGATGTCAAAGAAGGCAAGATGACCTTGAAGGTTGACAATGATTCTATCGAATTTGATTTGAATAAGGTGATGAGACAACCTTCCTCTGACAATGAATGTTTTAGAATAGATACAATTGAAAACTTGATGAATGAGTTTAGATACCCTTATATGCATGCTTCTAATGATCTACTTGAGAATGTCTTGTTGAATGAGAATGAGGTAGGTGATCAAAAGGAGATGCAATTATATGAGGAAATGCTTGATGAGAAAGAAGAGACAACCCCCGACCAAGAGATGCCCCAGCCGTATGAAGTCTTCCAAGTAGAAGAGGAGGAAATCTCCAATGGTAAGGTAGCTCCGAAAGTAGAATTGAAACCTCTACCTTCGGGCTTGAGGTATGTCTTTTTGGATGTTAATGATACTTTTCCGGTCATTATCAATGCTAACCTCACGGAAGAGCAAACCTCCTCATTGCTTAATGTTTTGAAAATGCATAGGAAGGCTTTGGGTTATACTCTTGATGATCTCAAAGGTATAAGCCCCTCCCTATGCATGCATAAGATCGATTTAGAGGAGGGTGCTAAGCCGTGTAGGCAACGGCAAAGGAAACTTAATCCTTCCATGCAAGAGGTTGTGAGAAAGGAAGTTTCCAAGCTACTTGAAGCAGGGATCATCTATCCAATCGCTCATAGTGATTGGGTATCCCCGGTTCAAGTAGTGCCGAAAAAGGGAGGTATGACGGTAATGATCAATGATAAGCAACAATTGGTCCCAACTCGGCTTGTTACGGGTTGGCGCATGTGTATTGATTACCGCCAATTAAATGCCAACACTTCCAAAGACCATTTTCCATTACCGTTCATCGATCAAATGCTTGAGAGGCTTACAAAGCATGCTTTTTATTGCTTTCTTGATGGTTATTCGGGATTCTTCCAAATCCCAATTGACCCAAAAGATCAAGAAAAGACCACTTTCACTTGTCCCTACGGAACTTTTGCTTACCGTAGGATGCCTTTTGGTCTTTGTAATGTCCCGGCCACCTTCCAAAGATGCATGATGTCAATTTTTAGTGAAATGATCGAGGAAGAAATGGAAGTTTTTATGGATGATTTTTCCGTTGGTGGAGGCACGTATGAGCAGTGCCTAATGAATTTATCTCGTTGTTTAGAAAGATGTGAGAGTGCCAACTTGGTGCTCAATTGGGAGAAATGCCACTTCATGGTGGAAAACGGCATTGTTCTTGGCCATAAAATCTCCCAAGCGGGCATCGAAGTCGATGGTGCGAAGGTTGATGTGATCGAGAAGCTTTCTCCTCCCACAAATGTGAGAGAAGTGAGGTCCTTCCTTGGTCATGCCGGCTTTTACCGCCGCTTCATCAAAGATTTCTCTTTGATTGCTAAGCCTCTCACATCTCTCTTGCAACAGGATAAAGAATTTGTATTTGATGAAGCTTGTCATGAGTCATTTTGCAGGTTGAAAAAGGCCCTTTGCACCGCCCCCGTAGTCCGAGGACCGGATTGGTCTCTACCATTCGAGCTAATGTGCGATGCAAGCGACGGGGCCATTGGATCGGTTCTGGGACAAAGAAAGGATGGGAAACTTCACGTTATATACTATTTTTCCAAGACTCTCAATGATGCCCAACGAAATTATACAACTACCGAAAAAGAGTTTTTGGCGGTTATCCACTCATTTGAGAAGTTTAGAACCTACCTCATTGGTTCTAGGACAATAGTGTATACCGATCACTCGGCTCTCAAATATTTGATAAGTAAGAAGGACGCCAAACCGAGGTTGTTGAGATGGGTGTTGGTCCTTCAAGATTTTGATTACGAAATGAGAGATAAGAAGGGAGCCGAGAACGTGGTGGCGGACCACCTCTCTAGGTTAGGAGCTGCAAGAATACATGAAGACGATTTGCCAATTGAAGATGCCCTAATGGATGATGTCTTATATGCTCTTGAGGCAAAATCGGAGCCTTGGTATGCGGATATTGTGAACTACTTGGCTTGTAGTGCCATACCTCCAGATTTCACTCCTCAACAACATAGAAAGCTCAAGCATGAAGCAAAGAAGTATATATGGGATGACCCCATGTTGTTGAAGAGAGGGGTGGATGGACTCTTGAGAAGATGTGTTCCTAATGAAGAATTCCAAGATGTGCTCTCAATGTGCCACTCATCCCCTTGTGGTGGTCATATGAGTGCTCAAAAGACCGCTTCCAAGGTTTTGCAATGTATGCTCTTTTGGCCGTCTCTATTCAAAGATGCTTGGCAATTTGTTAAGACTTGTGATAGGTGCCAAAGGACAGGGAACATATCACGGCGCGATGAGATGCCCCAAAATCCTATTCTTGAACTTGAAATCTTTGATGTTTGGGCAATTGACTTCATGGGCCCTTTCATCTCATCCCAAGGAAACCGGCACATTCTAGTTGCCGTTGATTATGTCTCCAAATGGGCGGAAGTCGTGGCATCTCCCACCAACGACTCAAGGGTGGTCATCAATTTGTTCAAGAAAGTCATCTTCCCAAGATTCGGTGTTCCTAAGGCAATCATAAGTGATGGAGGCTCACACTTCAAGCACCATGCATTCAACAAGCTTCTTTCAAAGTACGGTGTATCTCACAAGCGAGGCCTTGCTTACCACCCCCAAACAAGTGGTCAAGCGGAGGTCACAAATAGGGAGTTAAAAGTCATCTTAGAGAAGACTGTTGCTAGAACAAGGAAGGATTGGTCCAGTAAGCTCATTGATTCATTGTGGGCATATAGGACCGCCTTCAAGACTCCTATAGGGACTACCCCTATAAGCTTGTTTATGGGAAGAATTGCCATTTACCCGTAGAGATGGAGCACCGAACGCATTGGGCAATCAAGCAAATCAACTTTGATCTCCACAGTGCGGGTGAGCAAAGGCTTCTAGAGCTTCATGAGTTGGAAGAGCTGAGAATGAATGCATATGACAGTGCAAGCCTCTACAAAGCAAGAACCAAGGCATGGCACGATGCTCGAATTTCCAAGAAGGAATTTGTGGAAGGACAAAAGGTCCTGCTCTACAATTCAAGACTCAAGCTCTTCCCCGGGAAATTGAGATCTAGATGGAGCGGTCCATTTCAAGTGTCCAAAACCTTTCCTTATGGCTCGGTTGAGATTTTCAATGACAAGTACCCTCCATTCAAAGTGAATGGGCAGCGTCTCAAGCCATACTATGAGGGTCAGCTAATTGAGAAGCCAGAAAATTTATCTCTCATTGATGTTTCCAAATCACCATGATTCCGTGTGAAGTACGTCAAGCTAGTGACGTTAAAGAAGCGCTTACGGGAGGCAACCCGGTTTCTAACCTCTTTGATTTTATTTTCTTTCAAATCGCTTGAACTAATCCACCTAACGCTCTTCCCAATCAATTCTGATGCAGGCGTGATTGCGTGTGTCCACGAGGAAAGAAAGGCAAGAGCAAAGCAGAAAAATTAAAAAAGAGAGGAATTTTGAAATTTGTGCTCGGATGAATTCTAAAGAAACAGAACCTCAGCGCGATTTGAACGCGGCTGTAGCGCGATCCGCAGCAGCATTAAAGCGCGGGCGCGCCTGGTTTCGTCGCGGGCGCGCAATTTTTATGAATGAAAATTTCTCAATTCCAGGGAGTTGGAGCGATTTTATCGCGGCTGAAGCGCGATCCGCAACAGCAGTAAGGCGCGGGCGCGCCTGGTTTCATCGCGGGCGCGCCGTTTTTGTGAATGTAAATTCTCCAATTCCAGGGAGTGGGAGCGATTTTATCGCGGCTGAAGCGCGGCCCGCATGAGCAGTAAGGCGCGGGCGCGCCTGGTTTCTTCGCGGGCGCGCCTGGTATACGCTTGAAAATTACTTCCATTCCAGGAGGCAGGAGCGATTTGGCCGCGATTGCAGAGCGGCTCGCGTTTTAAAGAAGGCGCGAGCGCGTCTATTATTAGCGCGGGCGCGCTGTAGTTTTACTGATTTCCAGGAAGTTGGAGCGATTTAGGCGCGATATAGGAGCGGCTCGCGTTTTCTTTAAGGAGCGGGCGCGCCTTAATCGGGAGCGGGCGCGCCTTTCTGGATATCAGAAAAAAAAAAAAAAAAATACGGTGGCTTCTTATATTCCCACAATTTCCAAATCCTCACAAACATAAACCAAACCCTCTTTGCCTTTCTCTCTCTTCGCGGCCGCTCCTCACCACCATAGCCAAGATCATCTTCTTCCACCTTCATAAATCAATCATTCTCAAAATATATACCACATCAATCATCCTCAAGCTTCAATCAATCATCCTCTCCGTTTGTTCATCTTCAAAGGTAGCAATTGGGCATCAAGGGCACAACCGCAACGAACCCCCCCCCCCTCCTACTCAAATCCTTCACCAAATCGACACCAAAACAGCAATCTTCCGCATAAAGGTAAAGGTATTCGATCTCCTTAGTTAATTATTCTCTTGGATTAATTTTAAGTAAGGATTTTGATTATCTTAGGTTATTAGCGAAATTTGGTTGATTATTGTTGAAATTATTGCTGGATTCTGTTGAACTTGTTGTTGTTGATTAGTATCTTAGGCTATATTCGTTGCGTGGTTGGATTATTATTGCTTGTGAACAGGTACATTGTAGTTTTGTGGAGGTTAAGGGTGGAAATAGCCGGAGTTGGCTTTGAAAAGGAGTGAAAAAAAAAAAAAAAAAAAAAGAGGTGGGCAGTCATGAGTCTAAGAATTGGGAAGAAGAGAAAAACTGCAAAGTCGGGACAATCGTCCCAAAACCAAGAGTCAGACCAACCTAATGCTTACCCACCCTAAAATTTTTACACAAAAGCCACTCCTCCATACACTCGGAAATGCAAAAACGTAAGTTGCGACCTTCTAGACACTACCATCGTGGAGACATGATAAAACTCGGTATTAATGATGATTTGTGGATTCTTTTGACAACCTTCGATTAGGGTCATTCATAAACTCCTCATTCATGACCTACAAAGAACCCACATTAGAGTTTTTCTCGTCTTTTCAAGTGGATAGTCTAGAAAATAACGACTTTCGAATTTCTTTCCAACTCTTCAACAACCCCCACACCATGTCATTGGCAGAGTTCAACCGAGCCTCGACCTTCACCCCGATGCCGACATTCACTACCCTCTATATGAGAGCTTTGGGGAGTATAGTGAGTACGCTTGGTGGCGTTCCATTTCAGGCAAAAATGAGTTTTACACCCGGACTTCCTTAGCCAGTGAGATTTGGCACCCTGCCTTAGGATCCTACACCGTTTATTAGGGTATTCTATCATTCCTAAGCAGGACCTAGGGAAGCTGACTAAGGAAGAGGTCCTTTGCCTATGGATAGCCACAAAGCCAGAGCATGCTCGGAGGTTGAATTTGGGTTTCCTCTTCATGCAAACCTCCCAAGCCATAGCAAAGGGGAAAAAGCCAGGGGACATACACTGCGGGGCGATGGTCACTAGACTGGCCACCAAATTAGGTTACACTGACCTTCTACCTCTATGCACGGCCGTAGGTAGTAGTGGGGATATTTACCTTGATTTGGACCAGCTTCGCCGTTCTGATTTTATTACCCCACGGCGAACCCCAATGCTTTTAGGTGGCTAGTTAGAGGAGCCCACCATTGTTTCCTCCCAAGCCTCACTTCACTTCTCTCACGCGTCAGTCCCTAATGTGTGGAGAGTTTTGAGAGATAGCGGGCGAGTGCCCGATGTCGATGGGGACGATGAGGTTGAAATGGGTAATGAGGAGGAGGTTCAGGAGGAGCAGCAGCAGCAGCCGTTTACCCAGCAACCGCAGGTACAGGTACATTTCAGCTATCTGATATAGCTAGGCAGTTGCAGGCAATTTATGAGTCACAGCAAGGCACCATCTGCAGCAGCAGGCCTCTATGACTCCGCTGTGGATAGAGGAGAGATTGCCCCCCCCGTGAACTACCCCAATTGGCCGCCTCAGCACGGCCCGTTCCTTCTTGGGGGGGGGGACAATCTCCCCACTTACCCCTACTGGCAAGGTCCTTCCGAGCCTAGTAGGGAGCTCCGCAGCTTCCCAGAGGACGGGCAGTACGATTATCGTGTGCCGGCGGGTGTGACTTTAGAGGGGACCCTGCGTACCCCTATGCACATCCTGATCACCCCGCCCTCTGTACTCTCAATCCGAGGACACTCCCTCTGATCCTTTGCCTAGTTGGCAAGAGGATCTTTACAGAGGTCACTACGGTTGGCCGCCGGGCTTTGACGGTGGTTTGGGGCCTTTTCGGACCCCCTAGTGGCTTCACTTATGACGAGCCGCACGTCGGTCTGGCTCACCTAGTGAGCCCGGCTCTAGTGGCCAGTAGGCTGCGTCCTTGAGTATATCTCTCTCCCTTGTTTTTTGTACGCTTATTTTGATGAGTTGGAGATATACTCTTCGTAGGGAGTGACTTGGTTGGGATTCTTACTTGCTCGTCTGCCGGTCTTTCATTGTTTTCCCTGTACTTCATGCTGCTGATTCTACTGAGTTACATGACTGTTTTCTTTGGTTGACTTTGCCCCTGTTCACTAATCCTGTTGATGAGTTTTTGATATGATTTTGATGATGATGCTGCTTTGGGGACGCTTCTCTCGGTTTGATGGATACCGCTGAGTCCGCCCCCCGTTTTCCCTGTCGATAATGATGATTACTGGTATTCGCCAACATGGCGATTCACCAGTGCAGGTATGTATTTACGGCTTGATGATTTTTGAGGTAATGTTGATTTTGGTGAAGATCTAGAAATTTTGTCAAGGGTAGATTAGTTTATAGCGAAAAAAAAAAATAAAAAAGAAAAAAAAATAAAAAATAAAAAATAAAAAAAAAAATAAAAATAATAATTTGACTTGCGTTCTTGAATGTCTTTATTCCTAAGGATTAAGAGTTTCCGCGTTCTTGGATTGCCATTGGTTTGACTCTAAGATATGTCTATGCTAAGGTAGTTGCTAGAACTCGTAAGGCCCACCGAACCCAAATTCACTTGTTTGTGGTAAGATGGCGTTGCCCTCTTTGGGGGATTTAAAGCCCTAAAGGTAGTTTTTTGTAACCCATGTCAGATTTATTGTTCAAGCTCCACACTTATTGTATGAGCGGCATAGGATCCTTACCAAGGCATGCTTCGATCGAGAACTTGTTGTCTAGCTACCGAGATCGCGACCGAACTATATCTAAGGACGATAAAAGCATTTTCTTCGGTGACTATTTTGCTTTTCTAGGTTTATCTTTCCTTTTGTTGCTTCTTGATAAATTATATAAATATTTTTTTCTTTTTTTTCTTTTTGCGTTTGCCCTTGCTAGCCATGATTGAGCCTGCACCTCTTTGTTCATAAACACATTCAAACCCCATGACCTTTTGTTTCACTTTTCGCCCAATGACTTGGGAAGTTTGAGACATGATAGTTTGTAATGATTTAAAATCGGAAAGTTGCAAGGTGATGGTTTGGAATTTGAAATAACAAGCAAGGACAATGGAAGTTCCCCATAAAAAAAAAAAAAAAAAATAAAAAAAAAAAAAAAAAAAAAATTGTATATAGTTTGAGCATTGAGGGCACTGCTCATTTCAAGCTTGGGGGAGAGGTTCTACGCATTTTGTATATACTTTTTGTGAGTTTTGTGCTGAATAAGCTTGGGGGAAGATGTATTTTGTTTGGAAATTGGTGATATTCTACTTTGTTATGAGAATTGGCGACATCTTCTGCTTCACAATTAGGATTTACCACCAAATTTTCATATTTACTTATTTTATTTTATTTATTTATTTATTTATTTCTTTCCTCACCCTTACCTCCTAGCCTGCATTACAACCCTAAGTCCTTTTAACTTGGATTGGTTGAGTCACTAGTCGGTGGAGGGAGCTAGATTTCAAGCATATGGAGAGAGCATGACTTGGTAAGATGTCGGGTCACCCTTGTTTCATTTGTTCCGGCTCCTTCGTGGAGTCATGAGATACTACCTTGAAGGGTGGATTTGAATCAGATGAGGGAACGCGGTAAGAATGTATGGAATGCGGGTGGAGTGGAGCATATTAGAGTTCTCTATGCTTAGAATAACTTATCTTTCAATCAACCATTGGCATCCAAAAATGTGTTTACTCTTAGTACCTAGAAAGATTGTCATCCATCTATGCTTGTTTGTAGTTGATTTTCTTCTTTATTTGCTCCTTTGTTTTGGTTTGTCTTGAGCATGTGCCAAGAGTTGTGGGTTAAACTCTTTGGAAACCCCCACGAGAGCATACTCGTCCTCATTGGCGACTTTGAGGTTTAAATGGCTTGTTGTTTATGTTAAAAACAACCGTGATTCCTACGAAAGTGAGTTAGTGTAAATTTCTTCCCCCCTCTTTTTATTTTATTTTATTTTATTTTATTTTATTTTATTTTTATTTATATTGCTTGTGTTTGGATAATCGTTTCTCAATCTTCTTTGCCTTTAGCTTTGCTCGAGGACGAGCAAAGGTCTAGCTTGGGGGAATTTGATGAGTGACATTTATGTCGCTCTTAGGATAGTCTTTTCTAGTAGTTTTAGTAATAATTCAGTTCATTTTAGTATGTTTTTGCTATGATCCTCCTATTTCGAGTATTCTACCTTTGTGGCGCGTAATGTGTATTCATGTGGTTTAGGTAGTCTATACTCCCCTCCCTTTCGTTGTATCACGCCTTGCCTTCCTGTTCCATGATTGCAGGCGTATGCTGTTGATTCAGAGATGGAAGGGATAAGGGCAAAACAGGAAGAAGTCCAAACCAGACGAATGGCGCGGGCGCGCAACCAAAGGAGCGGGCGCGCATCTATAGAGCGCGGGCGCGCTGATGAGCGGGATCAACCATTAAATACCCTCTTTGGAGCGGGCGCGCATTTCTAGGAGCGGCCGCGCCATCATTTAACGCGCGGCGCGCCACTGTTGGGCGCGGGCGCGCCTCTGCTGCTGATTCAAATCCCGATTTCAGCCCAAGTTAAAACGGGGAAAAAAAGATAAAAAAGGGAGCATAGAAACCCAAGGGGAGGGCTCAAAAAAAATATCAATTCCTAGGTCTTTGATAGAGAAATTTTGTATTGAACAATCATATAGCTTTTAGTGTAATTCTCATTGTCTATCAACATTAGTTTTACTTTTAGTTTTTGAAGAAGTAATTTTGCAACATTGATGTATGGTCAAGCTTGGAGATTGAAGATTGCATGATGTGTGGCTCTTTATTTGGATTTCAATGAAGGTTTTGGTATATTTCTCTAATTGTCTCTTGCTTTTATGATTAAAGCTTCTACTCTTGTTAATTTAGTTGATAAAAACTTTGTCTTTCTTACCATTTTCATTGGTTATAATGTTTGCTTAGCATGATTGTAGTTGTAGTTATGACTAGTGAGTAGTTTCTTGTTGCTAGGGGTTTGGTGAAGATATACTTTGAGTTTGATGTATGTTAGGCTAGGCTAATTTGGAATATTTGTGATTAAATCTTTCCTTGTGCTTATACTTATTAGTCACTCCATGTTTATGGCCATATGCATGTTGTGGTTGAATGACGTGAACTAAATCGTGACGATAGTGCGATTTAGGAATAGTCATTAGGTGATTGATTATTGCATGACCTTAGCTTGTATGCCTTACGACGATAGTGTGAGCGTATGTTAGCTAGGAAGGCTCTTAATCCCGATAGGTGATTGGAGAGTATTCTTGATATTGCCTTGTATGAGTTGCTTGGGTTACATGTAAACCTATTTTCCGATGCCTAACTTCGTTGAAATCAAAGCATGTTTGATCCTTCCCCCTAGTACCTATTTTAATTGTTGTCCTATCCCCTTTAGTCATTACTTTACCCACCACACTTCTTGATCGAATTAGATTAACATTAGGAGATAAATAGCGGTGCTTAATCGTTTCCCTGTGTTCGACCCTTAACTTGCCTCTATACTCTTTTAGTTGCATGTTTAGGACTACAAATATCATTTGATAGAGGTGTCTTAGTGACGACCTAAAATGCCGCCTGTCAGCGGCCCCAGTTCTTGATCCAACCTTGCTTTCTTTACCCCTTTCCCCACCTTTGTAAGTCCTTGATGTGTAAACATTGAGGACAATGTTTGATTCTAGCTTGGGGGGGTCTTACTTGTGTTTGTTGTTGAGGGGTTTGGAATTTTGGTAGTCTAGTCTTTAATTGCTTTTTTTTTTCTTATTACAAAAAAAAAAAAAAAAAATGATTTACTACTTTCTTAGGACTAGTCTTAATTCGTTTGTTAGTATGTCTCTTCTTTTTGCAGCTTGGGATCGTTTGAGAAAAGGCATGATTATGCAGAACCAGTTTATGGCCGCTAATTGGAGCTCCCGGGAGGCAAATTTGGTGAGATCTTTTTCTTTTTCTCTTTGTGTGCTTAGGATAGTTTAGTTCAGGAAGAAGTTGAATGGTTCGAGGATGTTTGATCGGTTCTAAGGAACCTAGGATCATTGATGTTGATATCAATTGATCACTTGTTTGTCGATTGGGATTATTATGTGATTTTCATGCCTCTTTATGAGCCTTTTAGCTTGTTTAGTTTACTTAGTTGTGTATATATGTGTGCAATATAGGAAAAGCTTCTGTTATGAGGATGTGTAGTCTAGTTTATATGATTTTCCTCACAGTCTTTTCCTATATTTTTGGATCGTGATAAACTTGCCTATTTGCAAAAACGTTTGGAATAATGCCCATATTTGGATTTGAAACGTGAATGAATGTGTAATACTGGATCTTTGACCTAGATTTCATTTGGCATGAGGATGGTAATACTGAGTACGTTGACCGTGATCCTCAACCTCAGCCTGGAGATGAGCAGGCCCACGAAGGCCAAGATGGTGATGATGATGATGATGACAGCCCAGATGAGGCCCAACGGATCCCAGCACAGGACTATGCCTCGATCCGCCAAGGTTTAGATGATTTGCGGAACGAGGTGGCGGGTTTGAGATTGACAAACTCGGATATGGTCGCCGCCTTCAACGCATTGAGGGAGAGTGTCGACAGAATGGCCACCCGCCTGCCTCGTGACCCGGGCGGCCCCAGTTCTTGATCCAACCTTGCTTTCTTTACCCTTTCCCCACCTTTGTAAGTCCTTGATGTGTAAACATTGAGGACAATGTTTGATTCTAGCTTGGGGGGGGTCTTACTTGTGTTTGTTGTTGAGGGGTTTGGAATTTTGGTAGTCTAGTCTTTAATTGCTTTTTTTTTCTTATTACAAAAAAAAAAAAAAAAGATTTACTACTTTCTTAGGACTAGTCTTAATTCGTTTGTTAGTATGTCTCTTCTTTTTGCAGCTTGGGATCGTTTGAGAAAAGGCATGATTATGCAGAACTAGTTTATGGCCGCTAATTGGAGCTCCCGGGAGGCAAATTTGGTGAGATCTTTTCCTTTTTCTCTTTGTGTGCTTAGGATAGTTTAGTTTAGGAAGAAGTTGAATGGTTCGAGGATGTTTGATCGGTTCTAAGGAACCTAGGATCATTGATGTTGATATCAATTGATCACTTGTTTGTCGATTGGGATTATTATGTGATTTTCATGCCTCTTTATGAGCCTTTTAGCTTGTTTAGTTTACTTAGTTGTGTATATATGTGTGCAATATAGGAAAAGCTTCTGTTATGAGGATGTGTAGTCTAGTTTATATGATTTGCCTCACAGTCTTTTCCTATATTTTTGGATCGTGATAAACTTGCCTATTTGCAAAAACGTTTGGAATAATGCCCATATTTGGATTTGAAACGTGAATGAATGTGTGTGGAATGTCTATTTCTACTTAAGCTAGTGACGAATACGCAGTTTGAGTCTATTTTTAATCAATGTAGACGAGTCTAGGCGAAGGTAGTTGGTTAGAACGTTTGTTATCATGTGAAACTCTAAGCCATTGAATTGTGGTAAGATGGAGTCGCTTCCCTTTTTGGATTTGATCCCCTTGATTGGTAGTTGTTTTGTTCTAGCCTTCATCATTCTTTTTGAGCGGCATATTTGGATCCTTGATTACGCATGTTTCGATCTTTGTGTTGACTTGTAGCTCCTGAGACCGACTTGACACTTTTAAAGGAGGAAGAGGGCACCTTTTTCATTTTTCTTATTTTTGTTCCTTTTGTTTTTGTTACAAATTAATTTTCTTTTTACATCATCCTACTTGCTAACCAGGTTGAGCCTCTATCTCCATTCTTGGTTACCCATGTTACAAACCGATGGCCGATGTTTGACCAACCCTTAGGTTGTAAAGCGTTTACCTTGCTTGGTTTGTTTAAGCCTATTGTTTATTAATCAATAATTATGATCGATAGTTGGTTTGAGAAAGTTTGAAAGTGAGCTTAATTGTAAAGATGTAATATGAAAGTTTGTTTGAGTAAAAAATTATAAAAAAAGGAAAAAAAAGAGTAGTAAAAAAATAAAGAAAAAAAAAGTCGTCCGAATTGTGAAAAAGGCGAAAACATTCAAACAAAAGTTTTAAATTTTGAAAAAGGTCGTTCGAGTGTGTCTAACGTAGAGAGTTGGTGATGTGTAAAAGTGTGAATTAATATTTATTGTGGAATGTGAATTGCATCTCTTGAGCGTAGTTTTTGAGAATCGTGATTCTTGCGCTTCATTTAGGATTTAACTCCACATTTTAAATTGTTTTCACCTACCTTACCCTTTGCCAATACATTACAACCTTTTCTAAGACCCTTAAACTTTAGTGGTGTTCGTTTCTCAAACGGTGGAGGGAGATATTTTTCAACCCTATGGAAAGATTATGTGTAATTGAGATGTCGGGATACCTTTATTATTTCCTAAAAAATATCACTTTTTCCGGTTCCTTCGAGGAATCACAAGGAGCTAATCAGGGTGGTGATTTGAAGCAAACGGGGAGGACGTGGCGGCTGTTTTGATTGGGTTTAGAGGGAAGCATGATTCCTTTGTTCTCTATGCTTAGTCTAGGCCTTGTTCACATTTTGATCAACAATACCTTGGATTGTGCGTCTCGTTGCTTGTTTGAATGAGCTTTTTATTCCATGCATGATTATTTTAAGTAGGATCCATTGACGTTATTTCACGCTTAAAACTTGATGTATATGCAAGGGCAATAGTCTATCCGATCTTGTGTTTGTTTATCCCTTAGTTTTGCTCGAGGACTAGCAAAAGTGTAGCTTGGGGGGTTTTAACAAGCGCACTTTAGGGCGCGCTTTAGGGCATATAATTGGAGGATTTTGGTCGTATTTAGGACCGTTTTGGTCGTTTATTGCCTTGTTATGCTTATATCCCTTATATTACGTGTTTCACGGGTTTCGGATTGTTTTTGGTGTGTTTTTTAGGTATAATTGACCGAGTTTAGTCGGGTCCCGAGCCGTTGGTG